>NW_015112732.1:523401-539198 GCF_001443285.1 Poecilia latipinna
TGATTATCTAAGATTTTTGCTTAATTTGTTTTATGATAAAACATTTTATGCTTTACATCAGGGGTGTCAAACGTACGGCCCGCGGGCCGGAACCGGCCCGCCGAACGATTTAGTCCGGCCCGGGGGCTAAATGCATTATCATTATTCATGAAAAAACATATACTTCGTTTAATTGAAAATCTGCAGTTCCTATACTGTCCACGAGGGGCGCTGTGTTTTATTCAGCGCACCCAACATGATGCAACACTGCAGCGGAACTAACAGCAGATGGCAGCACTGAGCTTCAGGTTCTGTAAACAAGTTCGATTCTATGCTTTACCAGCTTTTTATTTTGGCCCTGGCAACCTCATATTTCTCGTGCATGCTAACATACATACATGTTATGTATGCAAGTTTTTCTATATGTATGCATTTTATGCATCAACAAATGTACTTAATCAAATGTCTGTTTAAAACAGCTGACACTTAAGATTTCAAATGTGTGAAGCCAGATAATTTGTTCAAATTGCTTCCCAGATGTTGAAAATTGATTTTAAATATTTTCTTAATTTTTGTCTGTTGTATTTTGTGATGCAGGACAGTGTTTTTAAGTTCCAAAAACTGTGAATAAATGTTTTGCAGCATTGTACAATCACTGAGATCAGTTCTTATGCATAATGCACTTAAATAAATGCTTAACTGAGTAAAAGTATTGTTGGAATTGCAAATTCCTTTCTTAAAAACTGAGATTATTCATAATATATTTTGTAAAAGTGAAATTCGTTTAATATGAAAATCAACAACAAGTCCACTTTTATTGGTTCTATTTAATCCTGCAATGAGTTTACTTGTGTGGCCCCCTGCAGATCAGATTAAGCTGAATGCGGCCCCTAAACCAAAATGAGTTTGACACTCCTGCTTTAATCCATTAAAGGTTTGCTCCAGGCAATGATGCTGCTTTGCACCAAGAAGGTTCTGCACCGCAAAAATACAAAATCTTAAATAATTGTTGGTCTAGTTTCTAGTGTCTGCATCTTAGTACACTTGAAATAAGACTTAAAAGTAACTTTTCAGCAAGATAGGAGATTGTTTTAAATAATAATTTCCATAATGTTGATGAAAAGGTTTTGGCTCTACTGTCAGATATTTTCAAAAGCTTCTTGCTGCAAGTGAAATAAGTGTCATATAGCATCAGTTAGGTTTGTCTTACTTTAAGTGTGCTAAGATAAGAAACAACCAAAAGCAGTTGGTAAGGTTTTGTGTTTTTGCAGTGAGACTGAACCCCAGCCTGCAGTCGGTCGGTCTGCATGTTCTGCTCCTGGGCGGGTTCTCTCCAGCTTCCTCCCACAGTCCAAACACGACTGCTAGGTTAATGGTTACTCACAGCAGCTACCTTTAGCTACAAGTGGCACAAGTAGATTTTATATCAAATAAAAAAAAACAAGAGTCGACAGAAGGAAGTTCCCTTTATAAATGCAGATGGTCATTATGCAAATTTAGCATAAGCAACGTCAGTAGCTTTCATGGTGAGGAGCTGCCCACTTCCCACATGGATGTTTGTTGGTTTATGAGCCAATTCAGTTATGTAATTATTTGCTGCGCTCCATGATCATTGAAAAATCTCTTTGACTTGCAGCAGTTGAAGAGCTCGTACATAAATATTGAATATTCCTCTGTGGCTTCATGTACCTTAATAATCAAGACGGAAAAAAAACAAACAAAAAGAAAAGCTTCCTCCGTGTTTGTCGTGAGGTTGGAGTCTTATTACAGTTTCACACACAATCTGCTTCTTTTTTTAGCTGCCGTGTCAACAGATATGGCGCTCAGAGCATCTCACTAATTATGCTTAGAGAAAAATAAATAAAAAATAGGAAGGTCATCCTTGTCGTCCCGTCAGACAGCCGTTCTGCAACGCTTCATTTCAACTCATCTCCGTTTCCATCTTTTTGAAATCTGAACCAATAGGCTGTTCTTTTAGTTAGTGATATAATTCCAACCTCCTGTTTAAATTTTTTTCTGCCTCCCTTTGTTATTACAATAAGTTGCGCTCTTTTGTTCTTTTATATTTGATTACAAAGGCTATGATTTTGCCCCTGGACCATTTGGTTCTTTATGCTTTTAACAATTGAGTGCCTCTTTATTAATGAATATTTTTTTATTTAACTGATTACCATTGTTGGCATAATGGAAATTTTAATTAATAACAGGCTGTGTTCTCTTGTAATTAATGGGCCAATGTGTCTGTCCGTTTCGTTTGCATTTCTTCCCTCTGTGCTGTTCTGAATCAATGCACATCTCTTGGGTGCTTGTATTCAAATACCTGAACATTTCTTTTTAATGCAAATAAATTAAAGAGGCGGCTTTTCCTCGCCTGCCAATCAAGGAGAAAAATCAAATCTCAACTTCTCCCTAATCAGAACTGATAATTTATTCAGAAACAGCCACATCTGTTAATGCAAAGTCAAATGAACAGATTTCTGATATGTGCTCTTGATTAACAGATTTTTTTTCTTTCCCAAAGACAAGGCATAGATGTGTGACAATGAAATCACTGACGATTAAAGAGGTTATCAGAATCAAGGATAGACGGAGTTAAAAAGTGAAAGTTAAAAGGCAAACATTAACAGTTTAATTGGAGGCTAAACCTCTCAAATACATAAAGTATTAGCATTAATGACGACGATTTTTAGTCAGGAAAGTATCAGTACTGACTGAGATCCTGAACGGCATCAAAGGTTTCAGGCATTTAGATTTTGACCTTGGCTGAAGGTGAAGCTGAAGGAGTCTGGAGTCAGTCAGTCCTCCATTTTTATCGTTTTACCATCTTTGTGTCACGCTCAGACTGAAATGGTCTCCTAGCATGATGGATTATTGGTTTTTAGAGCATCTTTAACATTCTTGTCATTATGAACAAATATTTCATTTTTAACTTTTTCCCAGAAGGTTTCTTTAAAAGTGGCAGCAAAAAATGAAAAAGCAACCAGATCAACCAGATCTTTCCTTCTGGTGCTGAATCAACATACAGCTTTTTCAAATTGTGCCGCTTCCATATGTGGTTCAATTCAGATACATGTCTAATTGTTTTCTACACGTCTGCAGTCTGAACAGTTGTGACGTTTTATCCAGTTTTTACGTCACTCATGTGAGACGTGCAGCGTAATTCTGCACCAGATGAAGCCAGACACTGGAAATCTGGACATAAAGGCTGAAAATTATGATTATGAACTTATGAGTTGGGAGTCTGTCAGTAAAGCGCGTCACATCTCAATCCCACCACATCCAGGCTTCTCTACAGACCTGCAATCAGTGCTCCACAAAAGGTCGTTGCTATTAGTTTTGTTTCCTTCCTTCATCTCATTATGACCTCGTGACGATGCCATCGGCTTTCATTGCCGAGTTTAAAAAACAGTGTGAGTGCAGTCCTTATGACGTCCGATTCCAGCTTCGCCCATTGCTAAGTATTACAAACTCTGCTTACATGTGGTGCATTATTGTCGCCTGCTCTCTCTTGATGGATAGAGATCAACACAACAGGAGAGGAATGTGGATTTTATTTCTCCTCTGATTACTTCATGTTTGCTTATTCAGGCTTAAACAGTCATTGCGACAATGATCGTTTTCAAACTTTCAACTGGAAACACCTGTCGATAATGAACCATCACATCCTCTGATTTACCATCTCAACTTTCTGCTCATCATCAGTTTTAACTCCGACATGCTACTGGCCATCAACGAGACCGAGACCAAGGTGATAAAGTGTCAACGATTCTCTCCACGTCTAAACTGCAAAAACAAAATCAAGTATATTTGGACTAGTTTCTAGCAAATATCTGAGTCCACTTGAAATGAGGCAAAACTAGTTTACAGGTACGTTTTCAGCAACATCTAGGAGCTTCTTTTAAATCAATAATATGTTAATATTAATAAAGATGGCAGATTATTCCACTTAGCATGGGAAACATGCCCTGTAATGAGTGAAACGATCTGCAAGCAAAGTACTGACTTAAATATATTCTACAAGATATTCCTATATCTTGTAGAAAAGTCACTTCTAAGTTAGCACACTTGAAATAAGATATTTGCAGGAGAAACTGGACAAGAAAAATACTTAAGATTTTGTGTTTTTTTTCTATATAATACATGAGATGTTTTGGCAGATGCAGACACCATGAGGCAGGTTTGTTTTAATGATGAGGCATTTCTCAATCAACCCTGAGCTGCCTTTGCATGCTGTATTATATATGCTGGCAATCATCACAAACGCCTTGACAACCTTATGCAATCCAAAACAACTGCTCTGCAACATATTCTGCCGTGTCGCTTACACAGCTCATTTTCTTAGTGTGTCAAAAACAAGTTGATTCAGCCTCACAAAGCACCAGCAACACACACACATCTCACTGTAAAGCTGCCATTATTAGGTCCACCGGGAATAGGTGACAGTGAGATTGGGGATCTTGTAACACGCTGCAATCACAATTAGAAAGTGTGTCATCAAACAGGTCTAATGAAAACCAGCTTTGTGTTTTCACAGCAGCGGTTTGGCTCCGGGCGGCCCGATTTGGGCTGCTTTAAACACAGCTGTTTTCTGTGTCTGCCATCCGTCGGCGTCATGAAAAGAAATAGATCCCATTAAGACAACATTGTTGCAACAGTTCATCTGCCGCCATCATCTCTGCAGTAGGTCACAACTGAAACCACAGAGAGACGAGGGCCGCTTTGTTGCAGAAGGAAAATGTTTGTCTCGTTTCATCTGTCTAATGGGAGCGCCAAACTCATGAGATAATCTAGAGCAATTGATGCTGCGAAAGATTACGGGATTACAACAGAGAGGGGAAAAAAAAGGGATGATAAAGGAACAACTGTTGAACACAAGGCAGTTTTTCCAGCAGAAATCCCTCACTGTTGACTAGAAACTGTTCCCTCAAGGAACGAAACAAAATGTAGAGCTAAAGTTTTCACCAGAACAATAAAATCATAAAGTCAATGGAAAGTTGATTGTTTACCATGAAAGTGAAACAAAACAAAAACCCTTGCAGAGTTTTAGGGTTTTCATACAAAAGTGATCAGATATTTACCAAAAGTCGTTAATAATGTAACAAGAAAAAGGAGCCATGTGTGAAACTACGTTCACTTTTACTGTTTTTATTGGCTTTAAGTGCAAAAGTAACATCAGGATGCTGTACTGCATTAGCAAATCATCAAATCTGACTTATTTAATAGGTTTTTGATCATTTTCTGCTTTCCAGCAGTCAGGTGTGTTTGCACAATGTCAAAATGGAAAGACATCAAAAATAACGAGCTTAGAGAAGCAACTGTTAAGATCCAACAATCTGGGAGGGGTTAAAAGTTCATCAAGGGATATCAGCAATACCAACACACCTCCCAAGAGAAATCATCATGGAGACAACAAGGTTTATCTGGAATATTTTGATTCACTAAAGTTATTTATAAAGGAATGATGTGTGGCCAGATTTTAATCCGTTGTGTTTTGCTTTTGTCAGAACAAACCATTTCGCCCCCTAGTGCCAAACTCACAAGTTTGTTTGGTTGCATTTACCCAGAATGCCCTGCATTATTGTTCACTTCCTGTTTTTGGAGCGGTCTCAGGTCTGCTTGGTGTTCACATTCAAACTGCACCAGAGTTCACTTCAACTGAGCCGAGGCTTTTAGACAGGCAAATAAACTAGAGTTTAATTAAAGCGAACCAAACTGGGTTGGTGTAAATACATGTTAAACATTAAAGCTCATGACAGGGAAAATAGGAAAAAGGACGGAACAAGTAGCTTATCTGGAAGTAGAAAGCTTTGGTCGGAGTCATTTGGACATGAAAACTAAGCAGAGATTTTCCCCATAATGTACAACAATAATGTTGACAGCATAAAACACAGAACTTCAGCAGAAACTGTCAGGCACAGTGGTTAAGATCTGATTTCACATGCCTGAGTCAAACATAACCTGAAGCTTTGCTCAAACCTGGTCATCAACAAGACGACGATCTCAAACACAGCAGCAGATCCACAGCAGAACGGATGGAAAAGACAGAAAAGTCCAGAGAAAGTAATGTTTTCTAACCTAAATGAAGCAATATTGGTAAGAAATGTTGATCAAAACATGATCACAAGGCCAAAGAGACCAAAAAAGTTAAAAGATGATGAAATCAGGTTGTTCAGTTTGGTTCTGTGTTGTCCTGTTCTTAACTTTTCACCAATGTTTCAGGTAGTTTGGCTTTTCAAACAGTCATTTTAGAACCTGATGATTTTTAATGTTTTGTTGCACAAATTAGCATTTCCAGACCCGGAAGACCATTTCAGACAAATATAATGGCTCATAAACTTTGCAGCTCAACTTATAATTTGTGATAATACAGCTTAGAGATTTAAGAGATACTTAAAACAAGTGTGAGATGAAATAAATATATATAAAAAAGAACATTTCTAAAGTCTTACAACAATCTAAATAAGCATTGCATGGAAGGCATTTAAAAATCATCAGTGCAGAAAATAATCCATCTTATTATGAGCAAAACGTCTACCACTTCCCATTAAATATTTACCACTCAAGTCAAATCCTTTCACTAGTGTCAGAGAAATCACAAAAACACATCTATTGCCAACACATGAAGATAAAACCCCTGGCGGATCAGAGATGATTAATAATTACTAAGCCACACTCACATTTAAGGGAAAAACACACAGCGTCTTATAATTTTTAAATCATTGCAGCTCAAAGCGTTTAACCAATTTGTCATCATGACATCCCAACAAAAACATATCTGCATAACTCAAGGAGACAAATTCCACAACAAATGCCAAAGCTTGTAGGAACAAAAATGCATATAAATAATCTATTAAGGCCCAGTCAATGCAAACCGGCACAAAAGAAAGCAGGACTAACAGAAGCAAGCGCATAATGAAAGCCAACTCAGGAATAATGAGCACAATAGGCAGCTTTTGTACCAAACAGAGCAGAGGGGACAGAAAAGGAAAACAGAGCCAGCAGAGGAAAATCAGCTCCTACCTTTCTGCAGTCATTCTGCAGTTTTTTGGTTTTAATCCATCCTGTAACTCAACCAAAGTCCAAAATCTTCACCTTTTTCTATTCCAAACACATGGAGCTCTTGAGATTGTGTGATTGCTGCTTCCTTTCTTCTTTGATGCTTTCTGTTCCCTTCACTAGTTATCACACCTGCTTCCTGTCACTCATCAGCTCTCTCAACAGATTCAGGTAGAAGCTTCCCTTTGGCAAGACTAAATTAGAGAGGAAATGTGGAAAAAACATAACATAAAATGTCTGATTTCTTTTACCAAGACTGAAGAATTTCAGTTTTTACTTCAAATTCAAATGTATTTATATAGTACTTTTAAAAACAGGTTAAAACTGCACCAAAGTGCTGTACAGAAAGAATAACACAACAGAATAAATTTATGAAAATAAATAATAAAAATAAGTAAATAAAATAAATAAAACATCACAACAGAAAAGTTACAGTATCAGACCAACTAGTAAAAATAATTTTCTTAAAAGGAAACTAAAGGAAAACTTCCAGGAGTAAAAGTGAGAAATTGATTTTAATCCAATCACAAACAAAATTTCACTAATTTTTACAAAAGTTTTTACAAAAAATATGCAGAGCACCAAAACCTTTTAATTTTTTTTTATCATATTTTTACATTTTATTTTAGATTTGCATGCATTTCGCTGTTTTGATGTAAATGGTAAAATATTTTCCACCTGCTCCTTTTTGGAAAATTATTGGTTTGTTAAATATTTAGTTGTAAATTTACCTAAATAAAGTTAATCTGAATCTGAATTTTGCCAGGTACTGCATTTTGAAAAGAACTTAGTCTGCTTTAATTTGGTGATTTATTATAATTATGATTTCCCCCCTCCCAGAAATTCTGACTTTAATTTTCTGAGAAAAAAGTCAGAATTCTCAGATTAAAGTCATAATATGTGTTTTTTCCCATAGCGCTACTTCTCTTCCGTACAGGAGCGGCATTACTCAGATATTGGTATTTTGGGGGGTAAAAAAAAAAAAAGCAATCTAAAGTGTTAGTCCAATTAATTTTTTGCCTATGCATTTAATTTTTGAGTAATTTTGTGAGTCTCTAATTGAATTGCGGTGGAGGAGGAGAACATATCAGTCAAATTAGCCGTACATGAGAAAACCTAATCTCCATCACGTCCTCGTCCTCCTGGGAGAAATGTTTTGGGGTCTCGTTATCACCCAACATCGGTCATGTACTAAGAATAATAGTCTATCATTTGAATAGCAATGAGAAATGCACCAATGGGTGACAGCATTATAATGCCATGCTATGCTTCTGTGAACTTGGCAATTTGCTCTGAATCACCAATTACTCCCAGTGTGTTGGTGCCTTTTTATTTTTGTCTGTGTGTCTGTTGGATCTGCTGTAACCTACAGAAAATCTACAGCCACAGCTCATATTTCTTCCTGTCGTCACGGCCATGGCAGTTAGCAACGGCGTAGCGGGAATCCATCGACTCATTAGGAGAATGCATAAATAGAAAAGCTGAGGTCGGGGAAATTATAGGTTCAATAGATCAGAAGAAAAGTAGAATCAGAGAAGCTTAATTCAATCTTTTGAAACATCAACCGTGAAAGGCCGTATTTTAGAAGCCAGTAATGCATTTCAGCTAAAACTTCTTCTTCTGTGGTTGTTGAAAAGTTTATTTAAAAACTAAGAAACGATTAATATATACACAAAGGTTTTAGCTTCTGGGTTAAAATCTGCTTAAAGTAGATAATGAAAGTATTTTATCCAATGAATTCATAAAATAGAAAGTATGTCCAACAAGATGCAGGTTTGAAAATGGCTGACAGTTAATTCCCTCACTAAACATCCTCTTGATGATGTCTGGTTTCAAGATAAACTTTAACCTCTTCCCAACTTGATTGGTCACAGTTTTAGTAGTTTTAAACTTGTGCTTTTTTAGGGGAATAATTGTTATTGTGTAGCATATTTTTTAAAAACTAATTAAGCTCACAGTTACTTACTGAAATAGAAAAATAAATGCTCCAGTTCCTTTTATTTATTGGAATTTATTCATTGGTTGTCCTGCTAAAACAACCAAAGAATCCAGTGTCAAGTTAATGTTAGCTTACAAATATTCTTTGGAAAACCAACTTACAAGGATATGAGTTTGATCTCTCACACAGATTTAATTTTAACTACATTAAAGTTGTAACACAACAAGATGCAAAAGTAACATAATACACAAATTGTTGCCTGGTCAAACACAAGCATAACTGAAAAAGCTTATTTTTAAGAAGCCAAATGTAATGGAAAATGTTTCCTGTTTCCACAAGACAACACTTAAGCTAGTAGCTTGGAGTTGTGACTATTTATCTTTTATTTTCTCCCGGTTTACAACTTCCATTCAGTCAGGCTTGTGGAAACTCCATCTCACTGACAAAGTGAGAGAAAAATCCATAGTCCTCTGAGGTAATCACATTGCATTACAGCCTGTAAATATTTAAAAGGCTCTGAATATCATAGCTGCTTTCTGCCATAAAGTAAACATAACTATGTCAATAGGGTTTTCTTGTGCCGAATGTGTTTTGTGTTTGTCAGAAGGGGAAAAAAATTGCTTCCATCGACCTGCGTCTGTATTAGCAAATATGCTTTCTGCCTGGATATGTTGAAAATGCTGGAGCTCTGTTCTGATCTGCACACGCTCATCTGAAGCCTCATATTTTAGATTAATTTGGGAAATATGAATGTTTGTATGTTGACGCTGCAAAAATGCAACATTTTACCAAGTAATGTTGGTTTAGTTTCCAGTGCAAATTTCTTATTACACTTGAAATAAGATAAAACTAACTTATAAGTTACTTTTTAGCAAGATATTTGAGCTTGTTTTAAGTAAACAATTTCTTAACATTGATAAAACAAAGCACCATTGGCAGATTTATTAACTTTTTTTTCTCTTGTCATAATCACTTTCTTAAAAATCTAAACTGAGGAATTACTGACTTAAAACAAGCTGCTGTGTCTTGCTGAAAACTGAACAGATTAAAATCTGTTTGCTTCTGGAAAGTGCAGCTTAACATGATGTTTATAAGAGATACGGCGAAGCCCAAATAATCCCTCCAAATAATCAATTATAAACTGTTTTTTGTAGGTGTTGATCTGGTGTGTTTTTTTCTGTTTGATGTTTGCTTCCTAAAGTTAAACTCCCATTGGTCTATTATAAGAAAAGAGTTCTGAGTTCTTCTTAAACTGTAATGGGTCTTAAGTTGTTGAAGGATAATTGCAGTGAGATGATTCATTATTTATGAAAGATTTCACGTCGTTAATCTGCAGAATGTTCTGAGCGCCTGATCATTTTCCTTTTCGCCTGACTTGGTGTTTTGCAGATCTTCACAGAGAGCTGAGTGAACTCTTTGATGTGCAGTCAGTTTCCTTGACTGTCATTGTGAAATAGTTCTCCTTGACAGCTCTTCCCCGGTGTTTTCATTGAATCATTATCTGTGTCAATGTTTGCACTCAGCCTCTTTTTTTCCCCTCCCCTCTTTTGTCTCACAGCTCCACACTGACCTCGATAAGGGGGACAGTTCGGTGAAGTACACCCTCTCGGGGGAAGGTGCTGGCTCCATTTTCACAATTGACCAAACTACGGGGGACATCCATGCCTTAAGGAGCCTTGACAGGGAGGAGAAGCCTTACTACACCCTGCGGGCTCAGGCTGTGGACATCGACACCAATATCCCCCTGGAGCCGGAATCGGAGTTTGTCATCAAGGTCCAAGATATCAATGACAATGAACCAAAATTCCTGGAGGGACCTTACACAGCCAGCGTACCCGAGATGTCACCAGTCGGTAAGAGAGCATGCAGAGCCCTAACATAACTGCAGTACACTTCAGATTGACGACCAGAATTGGCCACAGGCTCTGGCTTCTGTGGCGTTTAACAATCATGCAGCACAGAGGAAGAAACACGATAAAGTAAAGTTCTGTTAATCTACATATTATACTGTAAATAGAGGAGTTGATAGTTCAAACTGTTGAGGAAGTAAAGAAAACAAGGAGCTTCAGTTGTGACATCTAGAAATTACTGATCAGGTCTGAAATCTGGGTGTGTTGAGCCACAATACATTAAAGATCTGCTGTTGTCCTAATTGTCCTATTTACGTCAGGTTTGGGCCCAGAACTAAAGTTAATCGGTTGAGTTGGATCAGGTTTGGGTTGGGTTGTATTTTTATTTTTTTATTTTTTGGCCCAATCTAAATTCTACTTTGCAAGGGAAACTTTTCTTTCTCTTTGAGAAATAGTAAAAAAAAAAACAAAACAAGTTCAGCTTGAGAGCAGAATGGCTACAACCAGCGGGGTAACGCTGCTCCACCTAACAGATTTTGACATTTCAGAGAACCATTTTATTCCTGGTGTGCCCTTAGTACATTTCACAGCTTTGTCTTTACACTTCCCTTGGGGGGAGGGGTGGCAGATCAAGGTAATTCGCTGGGAGAATGGTTTTCTCTTGATGTGAATCACAATGAAGCCCTCAAAACTTCAAATTCAGCAGTCCCGGGGAAAGGATGGGTAGAAAGCAGGGAAAACACGGAGCAGGCTTGGCGGGCTCCCTGAATCAAAGGCAGCTCTGTAATGTTTACCGTAGGACGGAGGCTTTCAAGTTCGTCAAAAAAACATGCCCATGAAAGAGAAGTGAAGAGATCAGTTAGAGAAATAAAAGATTTGATCTGGGTTATCATACAATGTCTTTATCCAGCTTAATTCATGTAGCAGTCATAGAAAATTACATTCCACAATGTTACAATATTTACTATTTAGGCCTTGGTAATTAATAAAGTCTTGCCAATAACCTTTAATCTGAAACATAATCTGTCCCGCTTCACCTCATACCAGATAGTCCAGTAGAACTGATTTGATTTGAGGCCAAAATTGTAACATCTGTTATGTTTTCAGCTGCTGTGGTTCTCTTTCACACTGCACTGTCAAATGATCCAAACCCTTTGAAAAAACTGTTCCCCTCCTGGCCTGTGGTGGTGCTGCACCAAGAACCACTGAAGGAAACGACACAAAAACCTCTGAAGACACTGAACGCAGCTTCCTTCTTCATCATAAAATGTAAACAAAAATGGAGTTTCGATAAAAGACCACGAGTCATTTCTCCTGCTAGCGATAGATTAGCATTTGTTTTGGTTGAATTTACCATGAATAATTTGGAGTCATGTTCTGCAGAAACATCCATAAATACAAAACCACCCATAGGTAAGTTTAACATTTAACTCTGTTATAAATCAGGCACTTTGGTGACAGACAACATAAATAAAAAGCATAAAATATGAGCCAAAAGTTGTCCGTACTGAGATGCAGCCATCATTTGAAAATGCAAAGTCATTGAATTAAATTGTAGTGAAGTGTTCAGAGGGTAATGAATTGCCAGCCTGTTGTGTTTATTACCAAACACACAAACAAAAACGCCCCACTAAATGTCCTAAAGAGACCAAGAGCTGCTAGGCAGAAATTTGCTTCAGTGGCTGGTACGTTAGTAAATGCAGCAAACATTTAGCCAAGCAACAAATCTTTCCATAATCCCTTGTCAATAAATAGTTTATCCCTGAATCATTTAGGGAATGAGGCAGATTAAAAACACTATTTCAGGGAGGTGTAATTACTGCAAAATGAAGTCTTATGCTTAATCAATTTGTTTCTTCCACTGCCTTTATACAAACTTCCACTTTAGGTTGTTAATGTGTTTTTTTTTTAACATCAGACTCATGAATTTTTCTGCAAAAAACTCCTTCTCGTAATCGGATCAGTCTTTAGATAGATGCAATTCTTATCTCCCAGCCTCATGCTTAAATATAAAGCATGCATACATTGTGCAGCCTGCGACATTAATTGCTTTCCTTTACACCACTGCATTAATCTGGAGTAATACGCTGTTTGATGAAGTTGGATGGTTTAAGAATTTGAACCGTTTTTTTCAATGTGTTCTCATTCAGGCATTTGATTTTCCTTCTTCCTCCAAATTGAAATCCATTTTACTGGTTTATAGCCTCACACTTATGTAAAAGCTGTTACCTTTGTTGCATGGGAATGTGTAGGAGTCAGAGGCGCTCGGAGGCTTTCAAACTTTCAGCTCATACAGGCTGCCGAGGCTCTGCTCTCTTTGCATTAGCAGGAAACGTGTTATCTCATCTGCTCTGCACACATGTTTAGCACAGCCCTTCTACAGCATTTCTAATCAGCCATCTTTCAGGAACGCTAATCTCTCTCTCTCTCACTTCACCTGATATTTTAATTCAACCACAGACTAAAAAAAACAAACAAATAAAACCATTTAATATACAGCGAGTTCTTTACAGGCATCAAGCAGCGTAGAAAATGACCAAGTTAAGTGCCAGCCCTCCGGTCAGTGCCTCTTGATCATAAAAAGCATCCCACACATCCTGCAATTTTCGTCTTCATCCAGTATATTTTTACACCGCCCAGATGGGGGGGGGGAGTCATTCTGAGCAATCTGCTTGTGTTGTGGAGCTAGAAAACCTGAATCTGTTGAATTTTAGCAAATGCTTAGAACTGTTTTTCGCCAAATAGAAAAAAGCAGATCAACGAATCTTCATGATTGTAATCACACACCCATTGTTGTTTCTCGCTTCTTGACTCAAATCATTGTTTTTTTGTCTCTTTTCCTGGGAGCTTAAGGCAAATATTACTTGCTGATAAGCTTTTTGCCAATTTCCACTTGCATTTTTTGACCGTTGCGTCATTGGAAGATTGGGAAAAAAGCAACATGGCCAGGTGAGATCAAAACTGAGATCCAGAAATCCAAAATCAAACCTCAAGAACAATATCTCTACTGTGAAGCACGGAGGGGAAAAGTAGGAAACAGTAAAGATGGGCAAAATCCACAGTGAAGACAGAAGAAGTGGCCAAAGATGGCATTAAGGTCATGGAGCGGCCTAGTTAAACTCCCGAACCCAGTCCTATAGAAAAGCCATAGCTTTAAGTTAAGGACTCAGGAAAACTAAAGGATTTAGAGTTTTTTTGTAAAAAAGGAGTCAAAATCTCAGCTTACATGTCAAATCCTGGTGACCAACTATAGAAAACATGTCGACGCTTTTATTCATCAAGATCTCAGTTGTAGGGGATCAAATATTTATTTGACCTGCAAACCAATTATTTATCAATTATTTAGTGCATTTTTTCTGAATTTTTTTAAATAAAGTGTCTTGCCTGAGGACACAACAACAGAGTCAGAGAGCGATGGATCAAACTGGCAACCCAACGATTATGGGACGAACTCCAATACTGGAAACTATCAAACTGCAGCTCCGTCCTGGAGAAGTCCGTTTGGATTTCTGGCAAAGAAACAACACAGTTTTTATTTGGTGCAGTGGAAACATCAAACAAGCATAATTTAGCAGAAATGCTCTTGTGGGAAACAGCTTGTGTCAATTAGGGATGTTGAAGCTGATCTGGTAGCTAATTCTACTCCATTCGAATGAAATGATGAATTGTTGACATAACAAGGACCCCGACGGGGTTAGAGCTGCCAAAAACTGTACTGAACTTAGAACAGAACTGCTTCAATATAATTTTACTCAAGTAAAAGTTAAAAAATATCCTTAGAAAAAGGATTGAAGTAAGACAAAAAATATATTTGGTAAAAAAAAAAAAAAGCTACTGAAGTAACAAAACATCTGATTGCATTGTTACAAAATATGTAATTACACAAAAAACTAAATTTTTGGAGAATAAAATAATAATAGAAAATAAGGCAAACAAATAAAATAATGACAAAATAACAAATTCAAGCAGAAGGAAATATTTCCAAATTGTTCTTACTATATAAAACTTTTGACAGCATGGTACGTTAGAACATATACTGTATCCTTACTGTATCTTCACTTGACCAGCAGATAGAAAATAACATTAAAATGATGAATATGGTGCAAATTTGACTCAAAAATTAGTAGAAGTAATATTACTCAAGTATTAAGTAAATGTTGCCAGTTGCTACCCACCTTTCCCAGCACTCAATGTGCCTAGAAAAAGAAGAAAATTTGGGATATATTTTTGGGAATATCTTTATGAATTCATCTATTTTCCCCAGGACAAAAATATATAAGCAGTTGAGTTAAACCCAACACTTATCACTAAGTGATTAGTGTTGCTTCAGGAGACTGGAAGGCTGTTCCTGACTCTGCTCTTTGTTTTCTTAATGGGAGCATTGTTCAGTGAAGTGTTTGAACCAGAACTTTTTCCCATCACATTTTTACGGCTGCTTTGTAAAGCTACAAACATGCAAATGCAACCAAACAACAGGGGCGCTAAATATTGTCCCTCATTCCACTCCAGCAGCTTCAGCTGCAGCTTTCTCACCAGTGACTCAACACTCATTAGGCGTCAGGTGAGATCCTTTGTTAGGCTGATGAACTTCAAACGAATCTGGATGCTGGTCTCATGTGGAAACAGATTAATTCAAGGTCGGTTTGTGTTTTTCCCTCCGCTCTTTTCCGCAGGGACCTACGTGACACAAGTAACAGCCACAGACGCGGATGACCCAACCTATGGAAACAGTGCCAGAGTTGTGTACAGCATCCTTCATGGTCAGCCATACTTCTCTGTTGACCCCAAAACAGGTAAGCTAAATAGCTTTCTTCCCACGTCTCGTATGTGGCAGAAATTTGAATAATTAAATTCTAGAGGTGACTTTTGTGAAGAACTATCACAGTGAGATCAGCTACTCTTCTGTTAAAGGTGACCTATCAGGCTTCTGTGAAGATAGTAGGATAGATCTATGGGCTACATGAAACAGGATC
>NW_015112733.1:0-13871 GCF_001443285.1 Poecilia latipinna
TTGCAACTTGTAAAAGTACAACTTAATTTACTGATAAAATTAATAGGTCATTTGTCCTGCTGCCTCACCAGCAAATGATATAAGCCAGGATTCCTTCTGAAGTCTTATGGTGATAAAAATTATATAATAGCAAACAAAACTTATTTCACATAGTGATCTTTAAAAGAGGATGTCAAATTGTACAAAGCTGAATGAACATGATACAGTAAATGTATTCACTGAGTCTAAAGTTGCCTTTGCTTCTGTTAGCGAATTTGTTAAAAATAGAAGAGAATTTAACCTGTCTCGAATCTTCAAGATGTTTTTGACTGTTTATGTTAGATATTTTTGGTATTATCATTATTACTTTAGTTCATATTCAGTCTAATGTTAATCAGTATTATTGTGATTTTCTGTTTAAAGTGTTCTCTTCCTTATGTGTGTATAAACTGACCTGGAGGTTACGACTGACTGTTTCATCTTTATGTGAGGCAGTTAACTCTGTGTTTCCCAGGCCTTAATTCTTATCAACCAGAATACCTCCTAACTGCCTGTGAGCAGTCGTATTTTGTCTCTTGTTTATCCTCCCTCTTTGTTGACAGTTTGACCTAGAGCTGAACTGGGCTCAGATCGTAGATCAGATATCACACCTGGAACTGAGTTGCTGGTTTGTTTAGGTTAGAAGTTTTACGACCTTTGTTGTTCTTCCTGACTGCCCCTTTTGGTTGTTCTGCCTGACAATAAAACAGGGGCTCGCGTGGAAGGAGATCAGAACTTTCTGTGAACGGCTGATGAGGTTGTTGATGGAAAGTTCTCCTTTTGCAAAAGCTTTGTCTATAAAATTCATATACGTTGTCTGTGGTCTTTTTATGTAGGTTCGAGAAAAATACCTATCAGTTTATCTCTACTGTGAAACAGACAATGCTTACAACTGCATCAGCTGCAAGGAGACAGAGTGGTCTAAAGAAGGAAGTACATCGTGTAACCTGCGGCTGGTGGAGTACGTTCCCTTCACAGACAGCAGAGCTATACTAGTAATGGCCGGGACCTTCATCTTGTTGGGTCTCATTCTGGCAGTAGCTCTCCTCTTCGCCGTCAACTACCACACTCCTGTTGTCAGATCTGCTGGCGGCGTGATGTGCTTCCTGATTTTAGGCTGCCTCGCTCTGTGCAGTGTCAGTGTGTTCTTTTACTTTGGTAAACCCACAAATGCTTCTTGCGTCTTGAGGTACTTCCCATTTGTCCTGGGCTACTCCGTTTGTCTGGCATGTTTTGTTGTGCGCTCCTTTCAGATTGTTTGCATTTTTAAAATAGCTGCCAAGTTCCCCAAACTCCAAAGCTGGTGGATAAAATATCACGGCCAATGGCTGTTCATCACAGGGACATTCTCAACTCAGGCCATGTTGATTCTCATTAGTTTTTCCTTTTACCCTCCCAGACCGTACAATGAGACATCATGGTACCAGGACCAAATTGTTCTTAGCTGTGACTTAAATCTCACCGCAGCTTCTTGTTCTTTTATTATTCTCCCTTTCCTTTGTTGCCTTTGCTTCATTTTTTCCTACATGGGAAAAGACCTGCCAAAGAATTACAACGAGGCCAAAGCCATAACCTTCTGCCTGCTGCTGCTGATCCTCACCTGGATAGTGTTTGCTACAGAATACCTACTTTACCGTGGAAAGTACATCCACACTCTCAATGCTTTGGCAGTTCTTTCAAGTCTTTACTCTTTCCTCTTGTGGTATTTTATCCCAAAATGTTACATCATGATTTTTCAGGCTCATAAAAACACACAGAAATACTTCCAAGGTCTTATTCAAACTTATACCAAAACAATTTCCCAGTAGCATCTTCAAAGGAAAGTGTAAGTAAATAAATTTATAGAGCAGTTTTCAATGATAGAGTCACAAAGCACTGTACAACATGAATCACAGTTTAGCTGTAGAAAATATGAAAACAAGCAGAAGAAGCATAATAAAATTGTAACACAAGTTACAGGGTTTGTCCACTGTCTTTGGTCCATACATTCAAGGTAAATGAGTGTGAGTGTCTCTCTTAGTTTTTATATCTGTGTTTTGTCTAACTTACACAATGAAAAGTGACATTGTTTTATGTAAATAGTGATACTTTGCACTTGAGTGTATTCCACGTTGAAAAATGTTTTCCAATTATGGTGAATGTCTTGAAATAAATGCATCTCAGAAAATCATTATTAGATGTTTATTTNTTAAAGGCTTTGAAAGTTCTAAACAGTCGTAGATGTTTTCTTTAGCATGAGAGGCCAATGTTTCCATAATCCAGGCATCTAGTGAACTTTTGAAGAATTTTGATTGCTTTTTCTCATTAGCTTTTGAGAGACAGTCAGGTTCTGTTGAGTCAGCGAAGACGTGCACGAAAAGACATGAGCAAAACCGAGAATCAAACCTCAGAAAAGAAAATCTGAATGTCAAAGGACTAAAACCATCCAATTCTACTTTATTCTCCATCTCCTGAGTTTTTTTCAGATCAGATTTTCTCCGTGCGCCCGCCGTCCTCTGTTATTCCTGCTGTTTTCTAGTTTCTCTGCCATTTTCAAAGGCATCACCTCCCTCTGGATCCTGCTCCGTAACACCCACCGCAAGATTCTCGGTTTGAGCAGGAGGCATGTAAACGTCACACCGTCTGTCACTCTTCTTCTAATACAGTGGAATTAGTTGTTGTGGAGAGTCTGGCCTTTCCATCACCCCCCCCCCCACCTCACTTGAATTTTACACACAATCACCCAGTTGCCATGACAGCCATTCCTTCCATAAATACTCGTGGTATTTGTGAGTCTCCATCCTCGGTGGGGTGGAGAACAGAAGGCCTCGTGTGAGGCAGCAGAGTTAATCACAGGTCAATCGGCAGCGTTCTCATGGTCGGAGGGTTTCTGATGCCGCTCAGCGTGGCGTCCGTCACACAACGGAGATTTCCTTTGGATCTTCTTCTCCTTGTAAACTCCACGGTGTACACCTGCTGCAGGCGAATGGCTGGTGCAGGACCACAGGATGACTAATCGCTTCCATCAAGCGACAGGACGAGAAAACACCTGAGTAGTTATAAAGAAAGGATTTGGAGAGAAAAAAAAATGTGTAAGTGGTAACGAAGGAGTGAGCTAGTTGGTGCCACGAACCTAGATTAGCTTGCTGTGAGAGCCTACATCCTCTACCTACATCCCCCAGAATGCTGTGCGGTTCTGGATTGGGTTTCGGTGATTATTCTACTTATTGAATGTTGCATATTCTATCAGATCTATTATCTATTGATATTGATCATGTGTCTATCACTATATATATTGTTATTGATTTATTATCCAGCCCTAGTGATCATTTAAATGTCTGCTAAAACACATTTTCCTTCTCAGATCTGTGATTGACTCTGTTTGAGATACTTCATAGTTCTTAGAAATCTTCATTTACTTTCATTACTGTTTTACTCTGTTTGCTGTTTTATGACTGTTATTGTAATTGTTAAGCACTTTGATCAAGTGCTGTTGCTTTTAATGTCAATTCGACATCGGATTGTCGTCCTGTCGGGACTTTGGATGTAAAATATTCCCTCACTTTAAATGTATTTATCTGGCATATTCAAAGAAAAATAAAATTCTAATTGACCAAATATGCAAATTTAGTTCATTTTCATCAAGATCTTGTGTTCTGTGGTCGGCACTGTGCAGTATAACATTACATGACTGTACTGGGCTGAAAACGGCCTGCTTAGCATAACCAAACGTGGTCAAAACAATCATAAAGAAGTTCTAACTGGGTTGTAAATTTAGAACCTGGTGGAGTCTAATCTGCTGAACTCAGTTAAAAGCCATTTGCTTCGTCTGGATTTTACAGGACAACAAAACACCTGAGTAGTCAGAGAAAGCATTTACAGAGAAAAAATATTTTTTTTGCATTTATGTGCCTCACTTCATCTTTTATATCTAGGCAAAACCAAACCGTTGTTACACTTTGTTACACTCCCCTTGGCGACTGGAATGACTTCATCAATTTTTCTCGACTGTTGATTCCATAAGAGCATCAATACATATGAGAAAGTTAAAAAAATATGATTAAATACGATTACTGTGAGCAGTTAAGCTGTTAGAGCCCTACTTTGTTACCTGCTGGTGATCTGAAGAGGCCTTTTCAAAAACGGGTTGGTTCTTTTAAGAGCGGTATTTGTGCTTCTTCAGCCTAAAAAGGAACTTCAATTTTTTTATTGCTACTTTTATCGTTTTCACAATAAATCCCATATAATATTGTGATAAAATTTTAAGATCACATCCACCGCCGTTATCCTAAGATGGATAACAATGTCTGACACGGAAATGGGATATTTTATTCATTCATATGGTAAGAAACCGTTAAGAAAGCCAGAGTGAAAAGGTTCACTGTGGCTTCACACACATTAAGACCAGAAACAGGAAGATGCAAATCCATCCTGAAGCCGCCGCTGCAGGGCAGCAGGTGTGTCGCGTTTTTAAAGCCGTTGCCTCCATGTGACGGACGCGCGTGACGTGGTTATTATCACTGAAGCTTATTCAGCTTATCACACACTGAACAAAACCTAAGACATTTGGTTGAGGAGTGTGAAACTGGACATGAGTCATTCTTGTTTGATGGAAGGTTGCATGTGTGTGCTGCGTTCTTTGGTCTGGTCATAAGGTTTGCCATAATGTTTTCCGATCTGTGTTTCTTCCTTTAACCCCAGTATATTTGCTGAGGGGCAGCAGCGCTTTCTCTTATTTGTGTAAAACAGAATATGTGAACTTCCCAATTATAAACACATGCATGCATTAGAGCTTCTGAGGCCCAGAGGCAGCCTGAGGTGTTTGGGCTGAAATGGGATCTGAGTGTTTCTGGAACAATCCAGCAGCTTCAGACTGACGTTTCTGAAACTGGATCGTTCTCTCGCAAACAGACCCATTAAAGACCAACCACCAAACACTGAATCACATCAGACGCAGGCCGCTGCTGGAGTTGTTCAGCGCGCTCAGACACAGTCATAGCAGCATGTCTATATTTAGAATTGCTTGAGACTTGAAGATTATCCCTGTGGTGTAAGTGACTGATGTTTGACACAGGAAAAACTGCAGCATGCTTCCATTTAATCATTCGGCTGCAAAGTCCTCCAGCTTCCTGCAGCAGATATCTGCATGCTTGTCCTGTTCTGAAGTCCTGCTGGGCCCATTCTGCTGCCAGCTGAAGCTTATAGCAGTTGATATAATAAATTGTATTATTACCTAACAAGAGGAATATTAGTACCACGTGAACGTTTTTTTTTTTTTTTTTTTTTTTTTTTACAACCATAAACTTTAGTTAGCTTTATTGCTCATTTATTGTCTGAATTGGTGTATGGCTGTATAGTGGAAAGAAAAAAAAAAACTTGTTTTCAAACATTTTATGAAAAATAAGGAAAACACGAGTGCTGCACTTTTATAATAAATCCCAGGGCAAACATTTACCGAAACACAAGGGAACAAACCACATAATGAAGTCTACAAATAGCACAGAGATGAGGGAAAAAGAAAAAAGAATATCCACAGAGCCCAGCATTTCAACATACACTTTAAAAATAAATAAATAAATAAATAAATAAATAAATAAATAAATAAACAGGTGATCCAACTATAAAAAAATTGAGTAAATTTTTTATAGTAACAATCAGTAACTTGATTGTAATAAGTAATCAAGTTACGTTTATCCAAGTAAATATATTAAGTTTAATATGTTGTCATGCTAAACAAACTTAAATAAAGTAAATTTGACAAATTCAGTTTGATTACATTTAACAGTTACCTCTTTTTTTTTTAAGTTGCGGCTCCATTCTCTTTCTTCAGTGTAAAAGATGATGGCACAGCTGCACACATGGCCACTAACACACATGTTGGGAAAAATAAAAAATAAAAAAAGCAGCCAAGAAGCCCAGAGTGACTGGAGGAGCTGCAAACATCTGCTGCTCAGGTGGGCGTGTTCAAAAATCAGCAGAAGACTTTGTTGAAAACAAAACATACATACTTTTCTTTCAGCTTTGCAAGTCTGCACTGAATGTGTATGGATAAAATACCAATTAACACGCTGATGCTTGTGGTTTTGCCTGGCGCTGTAGACGCATGACTTTCATGAAAGCTGGGTTCCTGTCTCTAACTGAAAGTCCAATTCTTCTTTCAGTCTTCTTTCTGTATGATCAGTATTTTCATTCAGCCGTGCAGCTTTCTGCAGCAGCCGAGCTGCGATGAACTAAGCTGTAATAAAGCAGTCCATAACCATCTCCCTGGTTCTGTCTGACTCAGGAGATTGTTCTTGATGCTGTCCCGAGAACCATGAAAACTGACACAGAATCACCAAAAACTGACCCAAATCCGCTTTTTTTTTTTTACTGGGCCAGAAATACATAAACTTTTATTGGCACAACGGCTTTTACAAGCATGGAGAACAAAGCAGACAGAGTGAATAAAATGTGACATAGAGGCATAAAAAAAAAAAAAACAACATTCTCTTCCTCCCTGTCTCCTTCTCTCCTGGTACCGTCGGGCTCTGGGAGTCAGAGCGGATCGTTAAGCAGCACAGAGACAGCGTTTCCACTGGGTCCTGGTCACTTCCTGCTGGATCTTTATGATCAATTAAAGACAGTATGCAGAGGAATAGCTGTAGAGATGTGCATTTGTGTTTTTATCAGCACAGAGAGAAATGCTGAGCTAAAGTGGATTCAAAATATTTCAAAAAAAGTTAGGCCCAATGCAAAGATCTTACATCTACACATCAGTAACATGTTTTAATGACTATTAAACTCGCTAAAACCACAACAACATCCAACAAACTTGTCTGCGGTCCACGTTTATCTCCCATTGACAAAATATGATCAGTGTTTGTATGATCACAAGTGGGCTGGTATGTCGCTGTTCTGCAGTATCACAAAGTTGCATTTTCAAAACCCCTGAATTTACCTTCCTTCCGGCGGTGGATTTTAAAATTCCCAATGTAAGACGAAGTAGCAGAGTGACTCTGGCTGTGCTGACCGTGGACGAACACAGCCAACTTCTTCTCCCACGCTTACAAGAGTGATAAATGGGGCCCTTAATTAACTTCCAGTCATTAAAAGCATGGTCGCTGCGTTTCCATTAACCACAGAATTGCGCAAATTGAAAATGCGAAGATAAATTTGTATTAAATTTCGGCCGTATCAAAGTAGATGTAAATTGCAACGGTAACACTGTTATCTTATCACGCGAGCCTCATGAGCAGCAGCCTGACGTAACCACTGGTGAAAATGACAAGGAAGACGACAGGAAGTGGTAGGAGGACGAAGGTGTAAAAAGTTGCGTCGTACTTGTGTGTTGAATCCATATCTCTTCTGTAAAACTGCCACTACGATTTCCCCAAATTCATAGCCGCTCCCAGGTCTACAGGGCTTGTCACTCTAACGCCTGAATAAAATTTCAACAGAGACATTTAAAAATGCCTCCACTGAAACTTTAGGACATCTTCGTTTTTCTCTCCTTGAGCAGTTTGTCCTGCAAATGCTAAACTGCTTCTGTTTTCACGTGTGACATGTAAGAGCTGCTCTGTCATCATTCTTTCACCCAAAAATGTAGCAGCGGTGTCTGCGTACTGTCAGAAAGCTTCAGCTGTTTCCCATCAGGCAGTCAGGATAAGAGCCTTATCCTTACAAACCACTGCTGCTCAGACAGGGACAGGTCAGTGGAGTGGAGGTAGAAGTACTCAGTAATGGCTGAATAATACACACACTCTGTTTACCTGTGCATTCCCTGCTCTACACCACTGGAAGCTGTGATTTTATA
Organism: Poecilia latipinna; assembly: GCF_001443285.1. NCBI lineage: Eukaryota > Metazoa > Chordata > Actinopteri > Cyprinodontiformes > Poeciliidae > Poecilia > Poecilia latipinna. Next base: position 7,790 of record NW_015112733.1, read on the forward strand.
GGCTCATCAAGCCACTGCTTTGTGTTGTCAGTCATTCAGAAGCCGATGCAGAAGGCCAAAGGGCTTAAAAAGTCTGTTCCCTTGTTTCTCTAAAGCACTTGAGAGAAGACAGTAATGGTTATGTTCCTGTATGGATTAATTAATTAAAATCTAGACCTCTCATTGGGAGAGACCTTATTTATTATTAACATAATTACTTTTCTTCATGATCCTGTTTTTTCATGTCAACATTGACACCAATGTCGTAAAAACGACTATGTTCATTGATAGATACATTTCAATAGATTGACAATGTATGTATGTATGTATGTATGTATGTATGTATGTATGTATGTATGTATGGATGGATGGATGGATGTGGGGTTTAAGTTCAGTGTTAGTCTGTTTTCCTGTTCTCTGATGCTCCCAAACATATTTTTTTGCATCATCTGATCATATCATCTTACACCAGATTGATCAGGGTGGTCCTCTGCTTCAGGCTAAATGTAAAGACAATGTAAGACTGGTGGTCAGGTAAGTTTGAGACTTGGTGACTTTTGGATTGGTCTTAAACTTGATGACCAAATTCATTTCATCCTGCGGTGGAATATTTCCTTGAGCTCAGTATTTTGAACCAAGGTTCTTAAAGTCTCTTGAATCTTCCCTGAGCTCCTTAAGTTTTGCTATTGTATATGCTGCTCTTGGAAAAAGTTATTTTTTATGCTTGCAGTCAGAAACTGCCAGCTGCAGCCAACCACGATCACTAATGAGAAGTTAATTCTGACTATTGGAGAGGAAAAATAAAGCTACATCATGTTTTTATCTCAGTTAATTTGACACGTGTGGGTAATGATCATCCGTTCCTACTACTTCTCCACTTTTTCAGTTTCACATTTTCGTCCTTCACTGCTTCTTGTTGTCCACGGCCTCAAGTAGAAAGTGAACTTCTACTTTCTGTAAACATATTTCAGAGAACTTCCTTATCACCTAATCCTTTTTTTACACTCCTGCTTGTTTTGCAACGCCAACTGAGAAGCAGCCACGTTGAAGCGAACATAACCGAAGCAATTCCCCGCTGCCTGGAAATCGCTCCCCGTGCTTTATACCTTCAGAGGAAACAGACGCAGCATAAATCTTTATCAGTGCACAGTAGTGATCTCTCTTGTTCACTCTGCTTCCCGTTGTGGTGAGCTGCGGTGACGTCACGGTTGCCCGGGCAACCCAGTGAGCAAAACAGAATCCCTGTCCGCTCAAAGGGGTGGCCCCAGTCGCTGGACGGGTGCGTGCCTCCTCTCTGACCGTCAGGCTCTCACCCAGTGTACGAACAGACCTTCCCTTTTGTTCTCTTTGCATGAGTACATCACTAAACATGTGCAGCCCATTAGTGCCTGTTTCCATGTAGCCCGGCAGCAAAGAGAGCAGCTGATGAAGGAGAGAGCACATGAAAGGGAGAAGTGGGACACTTTTTTCACGTTTAGAGCCTGCTTCACAGTAAAAAGGAGTGACTGGAGGTAACGTCTTCTGCTTTTGTTCTCTAGAATAAACACTGGAACAAAAAAAAAAACAAACAAAAAAAAAAACATGATCAGCTACGGGCAGGACATAAACCAGTCCAGGGAGACACGGGTCATGATTTCTAACTGGACTTTCAGATTAACTGAACTTGAGAAAATATTACAGCACTGATCATTTCCTTGTTACATATGAAAAGAAAAAAATAGCATATTTTATCCCAGTTAAGTTCGGCACAGTTATCTGAATCAGGAGGGACGGTGATATCTCATAGATAATGCAGAACGATTGCATCACGGCTGCTCCTCATGACTCCACGTGCTAAATTATCAAAGAAAGGGAAGAAATGCTAGCAGGCTTACATCCCACTGCATCGCCTCCTCTTTCAATCTGAATGGGTTCACAGCTTCATGGCAGGACTGTCAAGTGATTTGGTTAGGCAAGTTATAAAGCAACATGTCATGGGAAATTAGCTGAGTTGTGTCTGAAAATAGCTGACCTGCACTGTCCTCACTTCACTTCAAGGAACTTGGGTGAGTTCATTGACCAGCTTTTAGACCAGAAAATGACCATATTTAGTCAAAAGACTTATAAATATAATTTAGAATAGGGGGGCCGGGGGGAGAATATGTATTCCTCTGTTGTGTAACAGAGTGAGCTGGAGTTTCTAGTGACACCTTTTGGACTTAAGGAGTTTTAGACTGAGGTTCTGTCTACAGCAATGTGGATCAGTTTGAAGTTTCCTGCTCCAGTTAGACCTTTTATTCATTCAGTGTTTGATGAGCAAACATGATACTTTCAAAACACAGTTTGTGTTGTGTGTGGACTGGGCTGACAGAGAGGAAAGTTCTTGCTTCCTGTGGTAGAAACCACAACAGTGGAGTCATATTTACGGGTTTTTCCTCGTCTTTCTTGTTCTGAGACAATGCAAGACTCAAGAGTTTGCGGTGAAACTTTAGCCTAGCACTGCTTTAGTCATGCTCAGGACCTTCCTCTATTGAATGTCGATGTTGTTAATAATATAGCAACCAGATTTAGGCTGCTTTCCACATGGATCCCACAGAGCAATTGGATGCAAAACCAGAAGGAAACATATTGAATATTGGACTCACTCTGTGTTGGTGGATCAGTCTGACTTTTAACTGAAGTTCATGAGCAACCAATTCAATCAAGTTTCAATTAATTGATTCCTTCAAGTTTCAGGTGCCAAAACTCTGACTGGTGTAACTTCCTAATCTGTGGGAAGGCTGCACAAAGTGTTTTTTTGCAGCAATGACAAATAATAATTACCATGGTTGAAGTTTTGTCTTGGTGCTTTTTAAACAGCTTGTTCAAAGAAGCACATCCATAACTAGGAAAAGGGGACAGAATTTATTTTCTTGCGTTTTGTTTGAATGTTCCAGAAGGTCAGTTGCTGGTAATTTACACACAATTTAAACACAATCAGGATCCCTGCTCTCAAAAGAGACCCTGATTTCTTATTAAACTTTTACAATATATTAAAGATAAAGAAAGAGCTTACATTTTTAATTGGACCTCAGCAGTTTTCATGTGCTCAATCAGTCCTTCAGTTGCCTTGCTGCAGTGTCAGAAAGGAGCTATGTCTGCTCTGTGATGCTAGCAGAAGAACAATGTTTTATTTGCATAATCTGCCTGACCAGAAGAGAGCGATGTTGAATGAAGCTAAGCTTAGTGCTAACACTTTTACACAGGACATTATTAAGCGATTCATCATTGTAGTGATTCATCTGAAAATGAAATCTGAATTAGCATAATGTTAAATAAGACGTTTTGCTAGCAGCCAGGGTTATTTCCTGCCTTCCCTGATAGCTCATGTCACTGACTGCCCTGACTTCACAACTCATTTTTATCACGTCAAAGAATTCTGGCACTAAACTCCTCCTCGTGTTTTATAGTTTAATAAAATGACTCGAAAGTGTTTATCATGACAGAAGGCTTGTAAGTCAGCTGAGACAGACCTCTTTAAAAAGGCAGGTCACTGTGCATTCATTGCATCCTTTTATGACACCGAGTGTGTCAGACTGAGGGCTGAAGATAATGAAGGTAGAAGCTGACAAAACGTCAGGTGCTGAATGTGCTCAATTCATGTCCAGGAATAATAAAACATGACCGGCAGCTCTGAGCGTAACAGACAAGCAGAATCGCTTGTAAAGTTTCTAAAGTAAAGTTTGAAAGCATTGAGTAGGGCTAGCACTCATACAATCAGTACATAATCGTTCGACCCAAAGAATGATATATATATATATATATATATATATATATATATATATATATATCAACAGAAATCAAACTGGGGAACGGCAAACATGAAGAATTAATTATGCCTGCTCAGTCTAATCACACACTTATATCTAATCACCAAGCAACTAATGCCCAACCTTTCTGTCCTGGGATTAATTAAGTGCCTAATGAGAACACATTAGGTCCTACAGGGTAGGCTGGACAAAGGGAGGCTTAGAAATATTTAGATGTATTTTTGTTGAAACATTTAAATGATGAACCCTGTTGGTTCAGACATTGAGTTGTTAAAAATAAAAAAAATAAAAAAAAATAAGAAACTGTTAAGTGCAACAGCAGGCGCTCCAGCGTCCAGACGTGTCGATCGCTGGAAGGTTTTGAGTGGATCAATAGGAGCCAAACTGAACGCCATCAGGAGGCTGAGACCAGCACGTCCTCTCCTCACGCGCTTATCAAAAAATATTCAGTAAGATCCAAAACGTCTGTCATTTTATTAAAGACTAAATAAAATAAAATAAAATAAAATAAAATTTAACAAAACGCGTTCGAATTAATGACCCAACAGAAATAATAATCTCAGTTATTATTGTTCAACAAGGGGTTGCGCAATTTTGTGAGTTTCGGTTCCATAAACAAACAAGCAAAAAATAAAAAAATAAAAATAAGTAGCTAAATAAAATAAAATGAAATGGCGACTCAAACACCGACTCTCTGACGTCACGAGCATGAACAGCAGTTTAAATTAGCCAATCAACCACGGCTGTGTTCAGACGAGGGATTATTAATAATCGCAAAAATAAATGTCAAGCCTGAAAACTTAATATCGTAACGGATTGAATGTTTGAATGTTTTACCAGTGATTCTTGAGAATAGGGACAAAATGGGTTTTAATTTTCCCATTTTTTAAAATTCTTTCTCAACCTTATCTATGCAAATATGACAAATAATGTTTTAGAAATGTAAAGATGCTAAGGTACCGGCTCCCAGTTGCAACATTTTTTCCAAAATTAAATTTTTAATCGACCTGACCCAGAACTTTGTCATCACCATCTGACAAAAATAAATATAGGCTATTAGTGATATTTTTACCCATTTTACAGACAAATGCTTCTCAAGGAACAAAATAAATATTATTTAAAACAAAAAACAAAAAGTCCATCTGACGGAGTTGACACAGAACTGAAGGTGGTGACAAACTAGAGAGTAAAATGAAAAACTTGATACATGTGAAGTAATGCAATTTATGTAAAATACATTAAAATTAATTAATTGCACAATTAAGTGAGATTTGACAGGAATTTCACTGAAAGAGTCACAAAAACTCTGATGGAGTTGACATCTGACGGAGTTCACAAAATGCCAAACTACCTCAATTTATATGATGTTATTCTGAAGGAGGTCATATTGTAGCTCATCAGGTCCATGAAATCTTTACAGTTTACCAAAATTAAGCTTTTATTTCACAAAATTTCATCAAAGTTTTGTAAATTGTCAATTATGGTGATGACACACATCATGGTTGTGACGAGCAACTTAGGAATAAAACAGAAGAAAAAAACTAAAGAATAACATAAGCTAACCAGAGCTAATTAGCCCTCTTAGCAAAGGAAGAGAAAGGAAGAGGTCATGGGGTCCTCAGAAGTTCTGGTGCCCCCCAATAATGCCTGATTTTTTTTTTTACATTCTTTTCATGTCTGACGGTGTTGACAAAAACTAGGGACAAATTTCAGTGGAGTTGGAAAATATATAAAAATGATTTTTAATTCAATTTATCGATTCCTCTATAATTATTTATATGACTACTTATACTTAATTGTCACAATATATAATTTTAGTATTTCTTTAATTATTTTAAACTATTATAATGTATTGAGTTCTGCTCCTGGACAAGGGCTTTTACAGACATCATCCACCGACTACAATGTTTAAAATAAAAAAAATATTCAGAAAACACCAGGAAAATATACATTGTTGTGCTCACATGACCCAGGTTAGTTTAGTCAGATATGTTAAAAAATAATATTTTGTATATGTTTCATTCAAATTTTGTGCTTTATCCGTAGGACCTGTTTATTCTCAAGAATCACTGTTTTACTTATGACAAAATGTGTCATGTGACTAAGCTTTAATAGTCACATGACCTGTGATATAGATATATGATGTAGATATGTAGAACTAGATATACAAATTTACATCAGTATTTTTAGACTGTCTTTGAATGTTGTTCCTCTGTAATAATTTGGTCTTTTTCATGTCAATTTTTGTAAAACTGAAAACTCATCACATATATAAACGTTCTCTCTGTATAAGGGAGCGAGTTCAGCTCATATAA
>NW_015112733.1:18078-20821 GCF_001443285.1 Poecilia latipinna
ATTTCCATTTTCTGTATAACTGCCGCAAATTAATACGCGCTCAAAACGGTGCGCTTAACGACGCTCTGATCGCCGATCCATCGTCCTTGTGGTAAGAATCTTCCCACACTCAATGTTTGTTAGCTTAGCTTTAGCTCAGCTTTTGTTGTATATCCAGGCCGCCTGTACAAGCTCCCTGTTTCCTCCTTCCTGTCAGAGGCTCTATTTAAAGAGCTCAGTGGTAAGTGAAGTGCTAGTTTTTTCACGCTTTTGGGTTCCATTTCTAACATTTATTCTTGTTAGCCACTGCCGTTTGTCCTTGGCCGGTTGTTTGCCTGCTGTTCTGGTTGTCCCCGACTGGCGGTCCGCCTGTCATCTGGGTTATCTGTCGGCTGCCTACCTGTCGTCCTGTTTGCTGGCTTCATGCCCGCCGTCCTGGTCGGTGTAAAGCTGGCTCCCATCACTCGTCCAGTGTGGCTGATTGGTGACCAGCTCGGACTAATCCTTCAAGTGCCGTTCTGAGTGGCGTCTGCTACAGCGGATCGGATCCTCCCAGGACGGACCCTCAATTTGGACTACTGCTGCTTGATTGGTCGTGAACTGAATTGTATAATTGTATTGTCTGTAATTTTAATGTTTCTTTCCTTATTTTGACAAGAACGGCCAGCGTGGTGTTGGTAGTGGACTTTCTGGTTTGGTGCACGATTTTCTTTTGTTTTTGCTGTTTCGTTTGCTGTTTCTTTTTAGGACACTACCCTGAATTACGCTCCTCTCTGAGTTGAGCCATAACTGTCTTTTAATGTGTGTGGTTTTAAACTAGTATATTTGATTAAACTAAAACAATTGTGTAATAAACTTATTGAATTGAGATTGTCTCGAGCCTCGTATGTAGCGGGTCTGTGTGCCTTAGAGGCAGTGGCGCAAAAAGTGGGTATGCAGCGCATGCAACTCATAGGGGCGCTGCACCAGAGGGGCGTCAAATCCCAGTCTGGAGGGGGCAGCGCCCCGATGAAGCCTTCACATACACTTCACCTCGGCACATGTAAATGTAGCGAGTTTTACCTTTCACTTGTCTTCGTCTGGGGGGGTTAAACATACGGTCGCTCATACGGGTAGAGCGACCGTATGTTTTCTACGCTCCTTCACCCTTGCATGCCTTCCTTGGAGGGTGGGGGTGCTCCGATTTATGTTTTCGCATCCACCTGAATAATATGTAGTTGCGCCCCTGCATAGAGGTAAATTTAAGTGGAGACATTGCAACCAATTTTATCTTTAATAGTGCTTTAAAATTTGAGTTACCAATTTCTACCACACTGGTCCCGCCACAAGAATAAAAGGGCCTAGAATTGGTCTTATGCGATCAATTGGTCACTAAACTTATTTTCGTCTTCCAGAACGAACCAGTTAGACAGGTTCTTAGGATCGAACAGTTTATCCTTCCTGTCTTTACCTCTCTCTCTGTCTATCCCTCTTAGCATAGACTGAACATGAGAGTTCGTTCACAACGAGACGAAAGGGAAAAGGTTTAGCGCCGGGGCTTTTTTATGAGCCCCATACCTTACGCCTTCCCGCAAGAGGCGTAAACTGGCGCTCTGCGGTGTGGGGGAGGAGGAGTTGCCCCTGCTGCAGTGGCGCCAGGCCCAGCGGCATTGGATGGGTATTGCCCGCCCACAGAGTCAGCCGTGCCCGTCCTGGATGGGAACCTTTTTTTTTTCTTTTTTTTTTAATTCTCAGTGGCCAAATTTCTATTTTTCATATCAAATTAACCAATTATCACAGGCCCCCAATTATAAAGAGGGGCGGGTGACTTGCGTAACTTACTCATATATTCACGTTTGTCTTCACGAACAGGCCTGGTTTTGTTCGTACAGCATGGCTATTCGGACTTATTTCAAAACTTAAAATCGGAGGACAAAAGGTAACATTCGAAAACAAATATTTTTAAAACAAAAAAGATATTGGCTTAAAAAAAAAACAAAAAGAAAACTTACGCCTGACCTGATTAGGCGTAAGGTACGAAACTGGTGCTCTGCGGGGTTGGGGAGGAGGAGTTGCCCCTGCTGCGGTGGCGCTGCACGTCCTGGAGGGCAGACCTGTATGTAAATAAGAGTAATGAGATGCAGGTGATTGGCTTAGCAGGTTATTGCTTTTACTTACGGCAATCTGTGTCATGTGACTAAGCTTTAATAGTCACGTGACGTGATTTAGATATATGATGTAGATATGTAGAACTAGCTATTCAAATTTACAAAAGTATTTTTAGACTGTCTTTGAATGTTGGTCCTCTGTAATAATTTGGTCTTTTTCATGTCAGTTTTTGTAAAACTGAAAACTCATCACATATATAAACGTTCTCTCTCTATAAGGGAGCGAGTTCAGCTTATATAAAGCTGGTAAAAGCTTATTTTATTTGACACGTTTCATTTTCACAGGCTTTACACAACAAGATGAAAAAGGAAAAGGACCTACATTCATACTGCACGTGACTCTCTCAGCTCGTCATTGATGACGTGATCCTCGGTGGCAAATTCAAAGCCCGAATCACACGTCACAGATTGACGTCAATAAGCGACTAAACCAGAGTCTTTGAATGTAGGTCTTCTACGATCATTTGGTCACTAAACTTATTTTCGTCTTCCAGAACGAACCAGTTAGACAGGTTCTTAGGATCGAACAGTTTATCCTTCCTGTCTTTACCTCTCTCTCAGTCTGTCCCTCCATAGACTGAACATGAGAGTTCGTTCACAACGAGACGAAAGGGAAA
>NW_015112733.1:25232-77142 GCF_001443285.1 Poecilia latipinna
CAGACTTGTATGTAAATTAGACTAATCAGAGGCAGGTGATTGGCTTAACCAGTTATCGCTTTTACTTACGGCAATCTGTGTTATGTGACTAAGCTTTTACATGACATGTGTTGTGGGGGCGTAGTCAGTGAATGTTGACTGCGCCCCCACTGCAGTTTCCCACCGAAGCGACAGAAGCCAAGTCATTTCAGAACAATTTGCTCTACACTTGTCTTACTTGTCTGAAATTTCTGGCCTTTGATAAGCTATATTTGAATGAAATCAACATGTGAAACATGAAAGTGTAGTTGTAAACATCACAAAATCCTGATCTCAGTCCTATAAAGGTGTATACAAAGAAGCTAACCTGCCTGCATTAGGTCAAATGAAACACCTCTGTAAGGAATAATTGGACAGGTTTCAAGCAAACTGTTTGGAGGAGCTGAAATGTCTCACCCAAGTTGTAATGGCTAACTGCAACACTACTGAATGGAAATTAAATGTGTGTGACAGCTGAATTTTATGGAAAGAATAAAACAAATCTGTGAAAGAACTTCTGGCATGATTCTCCTCAGTATCAGCTGTACTCACGCACAAATACACAATAAACTGATCCATTTAACCCACTTTTTTGAGTGCTCCACTGTTTTTGTGCATCTTTTTTGGGCCTCCCATGAAAGGAAGTCAAGTACCGAACTTCATACAGGGACTGGCAAATACTCCAAATCCCAGAATGCATTGTATCAACATTTTTTTTTATTTTTATACAGAGCTCCCAGAGGAAGGGGCTTCACAGCAGGGAAACTGTGTGATGAGATGGGGAGTATTGGACTGCATCTTTGAAGAAGCCTTGGATCCAAAGTAAATAGTCAGAATGTTGTTTGGGCAACTGGTGACTGTTTCCAGATTGGTGACAAGCCTGAGTCTGACCTTTCACCTCCTGTAGAAAAGTCATACTAAAACTATTATAGACTCCCTCAAGTCTGATCATGTCATCATAGCAGCTTAATTACCCAAAGACCGCACTAAAAACTCATAAATGAATTAATAAAAATACCTCTTTTCACCTTTTTTGAGGCGTTATTCTTTGCTCTGTTTGCAGAGGAACATTTTCTCTTTTCCTTTTCATGTCTGTTCTGTCTTGCTCAGTAAGTGCCCATCCCTTCCGCCCACAGGGGACAAGCTGTTCTGCCTTTCCACAAGCTGCCAACCTGAATTCAAATTCGGGCGACATTGCTGCCCATCAATCACTTTAGTCTGTGGTCTGATTGCAAATTTTCCTCGAGCAAATGAGCTCAGTGGTTTAGTTTTAAATTATGCAGGGATCATTTGTAAGAGGAGGTGGATTTTAACATAGACCAACGAGCCGGGGTTAAATTCATTTGCATCTCTGTTTGTGTCTCTATTCTGATTGATCTTGTTGAAATGCATCTACAAATAATGAGACTGCGTCTCAGATATGTTTTTATTTCAAAGGTGTGAGTGAATGAACAGATTGCAACACACTACAGTTTATTAGACAATACTGGTTGGAAGTAGTATATCAGAAGAACATTTTCGTTAAGTGATATGTTGCATATAAGTATTGTGCATGAGTGTGTGAGTCCTGACTTAACTAACTGAAACAATATTGAATCATGTAGTCGTATGACCTAATATGGCAACAGGCCTGATTTTCTGAATCATCCTAAATGAAAAAATAACACTGTGTAAAGATTCACAATCTATTTTTGTTTTAATTTGATGCATCTTTTTATTGTTTGTGTCTTAGCCAAACTGAAAGGAAAATTAGCAAGAGAACTATTGGCATGAATCCTTGGTTTGGATGAAATCTACATGTCCTCCAATTGCATGCAAAGATTTCTTCAAGTACTTCTTAAACAGCTGATATCTCACATGAATGAATTAAAAGCAACAAATAAAATGAACACATCCAAAATTAGGTTGAGTACAGTATTTCAAAACATTTTTGTTATCCATTAGTTTTTGTTTGGGTTTTTTGATTCAAATCGTTTAAATACATCGGCTGTTATTATGTTTTATGTTGTTTTGGCTAAAGTGTCATGATTGGTGGTTTTGTTGCTGGTGAGGTAGATGCGGTGGACTCAGGTTTGCTGAGCAAATGATGGTTTAATGAAGGAGTGAACAGAAATCCAGGCAGCACAAGTGAACGATGAGGCTAAGAACTCAAACACAATGGTAGCACCGGTACACAATTTGAAACAATGACAGCAGATGACTGAGCAGGGAACACAGGTGGGATTAAATACACAAGGAAGGCAATCAGGGGAAACAAAGGACAGCTGGGGACAACACAGAGACTCAACTGAACACAGAAACCTAAATAAACACACAGAAAAACCAAATCCTCACATAAAGAAAAACTAAAACTTTGTTGATAATTAGAGGAATTAACAAATAATCAAACTGATCTGCAGAGCTCCAAAAGTGTTACATTGAGGGAATGTATTGGCCAAATATGGAACATACTAGTTACCCTAACTTAGATCATATAGCAGATATGTTGGTCATGTTGGTTGTATAGTTCATCCTCAGAAAAAAAATCAGTCTGGAGCTATCAAATATTTCTGGTAAACTTTCTTAATACAACCCTAATGCAAAACCCATCGTGTTTATATTTAGTCTGCTTTAGGCCATTTTATTTTTATATGACAGCAAGCCAAGCTCTACCTTTTCATTTATATTGATGCAATGTCCAACAGACAACACTGGATGTCAGTATTTAACAAATAATACAGTGGATCTAAAATCCACCGAGCCACCTGGGATGAAAATGGGCTTCATTGCTATCAAATCAGTAAAGGAACTGTTCTTTGTTCTTTGTCTATATAAAGACTAACATATTTGCTGCTGAACATTTTCACTGCTTTATAACCTGACTGAATCATTAAACTTGCTTGTTGTTGCTTGTTGTTAAATGTCCAACATGATTCTTTTGCATACTGATTTGTAAAAACTCCTTGAACCATGTACCGGCCTGCATTTGTCAGATGTCCCGTATTTTCTCATGCGTGGAGAGGAACGATAGAGGCTTGACCGACACCAGTTTATCACAACAAACTATAAACAGAGCTAATTCTCGCTGTAGCACACAGCAGACGTGGAGGGCTGCCAAAATGAAACACCTTCTTCTTGCTGCTGTGCTTTTGTTTGAAATTTTTTTGCATGCTTCAACTCGATGCACCGCTCCGACCTCAGAGTTTCATCTGGACGGGAATTTTTTGATAGGTGGACTGTTTGATATTCATTACGCCTGGGGCGCTGGTCTCCATCGCCGACCAGAAGCTCTCGACTGCTCGACGTGAGTTAAATTACGACAATGATTCATGAGGGAAAATAACGAAAGAGCAACATTTTAAATTGGATATAAATATACTCTCTCAATAAGACTAAAGTACGTGTTGGATTGACTGCACAGACAATGCATTTATCGACAAAGATAACTTGATTAAATACGAATTGCAGTTTGAAAGTGATGATTTAAAAATAAAAAATTTTTCTGGAGTTATTACGGTTTGTTCTGATACTTTGCTTTCTTGTCCTCAGTCAGTGTTTCAGCATCTCAAATTATCGGAGGTTTCAGTTGATGAGATTCACGGTGGAAGAAATCAACAACTCCACCAGCCTGCTTCCAAATGTGACTCTGGGCTACGAGATGTTTGATCACTGCTCGGACACGCTTAGTTTCCCGGGAATTTTAAAGCTCATCTCAGTGAATGGTGAGATCCGACCCTGGGCTGAGCCAAACACAAAACTGTCCCAGGTGATAGCAGTGGTTGGTCCTTTCACAAGCACTCAGGCCCTCACTGTAGCCCCGTTTTTTATGGTGGATCTCATTCCTATGGTAAGTATTGAAAGTTATCATCACAATATCAGGTGATGTATCAAGCTAAAATTCAAATGTAACTGTGTTTTTCAACTAGTGAAGCTGAATTTTTCTGTAACTCTTCTTTGGCAGGTTAATTATGGATCCTCCATTTCTATTTTTTCTAAGAAAACTAAATTCCCGTCGTTCCTTCGAACAGTGCGTCCCAGCAGCAATGTTATAGAGGTGATTGTTGCCATTCTGAAGCACTTTAAGTGGAGCTGGGTCGCCTTTCTTTACACTGCCAATGATTTTGGCAGCGACGGCCACAACTTATTCGTGAATCGGGTCAGGGACACCAACATCTGCATTGGATACACCACAGACCTCAACGCCGACATTAATTTTTCTATGTTGTTCAGTCACATTGAGCTGCTGAGGATACGCGTAATCGTTGTCTTCACAGATGAAGTGGCTGCCGAAGTTCTCATCAAATCAGCTATCCGCTTTAATGTCACCAACAAAGTTTGGATAGCAAATGATGAATGGTCTCTGAATAAACACCTGCCAAAGTTGGAAGAAATACGAAGCATTGGAACGGTGCTTGGTGTGGCCCAGCCGATTGTGACAGTTCCTGGTTTTGGTGATTTCATCCATTCTGCTGAGGGTCAGACCGAGTGTGGCTACAATGGACAGCAGATGTGTGGCAATCAGGTTTTCAACTGCAGTGAGTGGAGTGCACAAAGTATCCTGGAGGCAGACCCATCCTTCTCCTTTCCTGTTTATTCTGCTGTGTATGCGATCGCTCATGCACTGCACAAGACCTTACAGTGTGAAGAAGAGGGATGTAATAATATCACAGTGTATCCAAACATGGTAAGGATCAGGATGTGATCATTCGTTTCAGCAATTTAAGTTTAGTTGTACCTTTAAACATAGTCATACGACTCAGGTTATTGGTTGTTGGATATTAACCCAAGTTTTGCAATCTATTATTTTACAAATCTCCTGTGCAAACAGGATACTGACGGGGTCAAGGGTCATACTTATGCTGTTCCTGGGTGTGGAACACCGTTTTTATTTACATTCATCGTATGGCAGTTATAATAAAAGCTAAAAGGAAGCTTTTATTATAACCTTTAATTTCAAGATATAAAATTCAATAAATACATGATTTAAAAATACTTGACCTGGGGTGTAGGATGTCTTTTGGTGTCCTCAGACAATGCCAAGGAGGAAATGCGTTAAATCTTTTGGAAGTAGTTGTTGGTGTCCATCAACAAGTAATAGGCTTGAAGTCTAGTCATAAATTTTGAAATTCCTGTCAGTTGCTGATGTTCATTTCCTTTTAAAGACCATTAGAACGGTTATCAATAGGATTAAGGAAAGTGACCTAGAAGTCACATCTTGTACTGCTTGAATAAACGCTGTGCAAGTTTAAAATCATTCGTGGTTTAGTTTTATACAAAAACATCCCCTGAATTTTCTGCTGTAATAAATTTTCAAGGAGATCATTTGTTGTTGAAAATTATCAAGATCTCCAAAACCGCTAGAAATGAAACTAATGTGGTTGGAATGGCCCAGTCAAAGCCCACTATGTTGTGTTGGAGCCTTGATAGAGCTGAGGACCAGATAATGCATCCAAATCAGAAAAATAAAACTGCATATGAGTGAGACAAATGTGTTCAGATTTAAAAGAAAGACCGACTACCTCACATTATTAGTGCTACATGCTTAGTTTGCTCACACACTGTTTCTGTCTTTGTTATGTTCTGGTTCAGTGTGTTCTGTCATTTATCTGAAACTCTGATGACATGCTTAGGACATTTAGTTATCTTAAAGGGAGTTTAGGGAATTATTATATTTCATTATTTTGTAATAGCTTCATGAATGTGGATTGTTGGGAAATTTTTTTATTTTATTTTGTTTTTTGCAAGGTTTCAAAAAGCATTGCTCAAAAATTTTAATTTTTTTCAGTCAAATTTATCATCTCATTTAATAAATGTGGAATTTTTAAGGTATCTTTTAAAACCTGTGTGATAAATTATTAAAAAGATAGTAGTCTGCTGCATGAATCTTGTACATATTCAAGTGTATCATTTACATTTTTTTCATGACTTTGAGATCAAGTTGGAGAAAAAAATACATTAATTAAGCACAAATTTGGAACTATTCATTTGACTGTCGTTTATCCATTTTAGGTTCTAGCAGAACTACAGAAGTCCAATTTCACTCTGTTAAACCACACCATTCAGTTTGATCAAAATGGCGACCTCAAGTTGGGACTGTATTTCCTCGTTTTCTGGAATAGTACTGGTGATGCACAGAAGTTTGGATTTTATCAATTTTATCCAATAGTCAATTTCTACATCAACAGCAGTGAAATCATCTGGTACACAAATAAAGAAGTAAGCACTCTCTTGTTTGGATGGATGGATGGATGGATGGATGGATGGATGGATGGATGGATGGATGGATGGATGGATGGATGGATGGATGGATGGATGGATGGATGGTAAAAGCAGCAATCAGTGAGAATCAAGCTTTTCAATAGGTCAGCTAAACATTAAAGTATTCACTGGAAGCTAAATAAACTTGCTGAACAGAGTGAAGATTATTCTACTTACTATCCTCAGATGCCATCTTAAAAACCTAGACTAAACGTTTTGACAAACTGTTTTGATAGCTGCATGAAAGTTGTGTGTGTGCTGATTTTTTTGTGTGTTTGTTGTTCCTTAAAACAGGTTCCCACTTCTCTTTGCACCCCAGAGTGTCCTGACGGATATGCAAGAAAGCAAAATTACATCCACAGATGCTGCTTTACCTGTGAAATCTGTCCAAATGATACTTACATCAATGTTACAAGTACGTATGAGGATGTGGAATTATTGAGTTATTAATATTATTATTAAATTTTTAACATTTTGGTTGTTTTCAATAAACATGTGTCGGTTATAACCGCATTGTAAGAAAATTGTCAGTAATGAAAAAGATTTTATACCAGCTATAAAACTGTGTCAGAGTTATTTAATTAAAGGGGATTTTAACTTGTTTATGTCTCAATTTTTAGAGGATCCTTACAACTGCATCAGCTGTAAGAACACAGAGTGGTCTAATGAAGGAAGTACATCATGCAACCTGCGGCTGGTGGAGTTCATACCGTTCACAGACATGGGGGCGGTGCTGATCATGGTTGGAGCCTCCACCTTAGTGGGCCTCAGTGGAGCCATATCTGTTCTCTTCGCCTTCAACTACAACACTCCTGTTGTCAGATCTGCTGGAGGACCGATGTGCTTCCTGATTTTAGGCTGCCTCGCTCTGTGCAGTGTCAGTGTGTTCTTTTACTTCGGCAAACCCACAAATGCTTCGTGCATCTTAAGATACTTTCCCTTTCTGTTGTTCTTCACAGTTTGTCTGGCATGTTTTGTGGTGCGCTCTTTTCAGATTGTTTGCATTTTCAAAATAGCTGCCAAGTTCCCCAGACTCCAAAGATGGTGGACTAATTATCACGGCCAATGGCTGCTCGTCACTGGAGCATTCACAGCTCAGGCCCTGCTACTCATTGTTAGCTTTGCCTACGATTCTCCCAGACCTTACAACGAAACATCGTGGCACCATGGCCAAATTGTGCTCTTCTGTTCTTTGAATCTAGATGCAACCTCCTTTTCTCTTGTTTTACTCGGCCTATTGAGCTGCCTCTGCTTCATTTTCTCCTACATGGGAAAAGACCTCCCAAAGAATTACAACGAAGCCAAAGACATAACCTTCTGCCTGCTGCTGCTGATCCTCACCTGGATCTTGTTTGTTACCATTTATATGCTCTACCACGGAAAGTTCATCCAGTCTCTGAATGCTCTTGCAGTGCTCTGCAGCCTCTACTCGTTCTTGCTGTGGTATTTTCTGCCAAAATGTTACATCATTATTTTTCAGTCCCACAAAAACACACCGCAGTACTTTCAGTGTCTCATACAGAACTACACCAAAACAATCAGCAAGTAGATGCTCTGATTAAGTATGACAGTACCAATCACATCTGTGAATGAATGAGTCAAAGCAACACTGCAGGTATGTTTGAGAAATTCTGGAATCTGACCAATTTCAACATGTCAAATTGCAAAGTCAACTTTCATTTAATGTATGTTTGACATATACAGTATTTTTTTACAACAACTGAAGGTGACATAGTTACTCTATTGTGGTATAAAATGCCACTATTTAGTAAAAATTTATATTGCTTAATACCAGAACGAGTTGGATAATATTTTCTATTTGATTCTGACTTCTATTCTAACCACATGAGGGCGCCACTTTAATGCAGCAGGCTAAACAACCATCCTTCCGTGTGAGTGTGACAGAGAGTTGATTTTCTTGTTTTGTTTACGAAAATAAAGTTCAATGTTAAGTACATTATTTTTTACATTTGTACTTATTTATATGGAGCCAAATTACAACTAATTCCACCTCATGGCACTTTACAAGACGAACTGGTTCTAATTCATCCTTAGAGTCCAAATCAATATTTTGTTGCTGATTCTAGTCCATTTCTTTACAATTCAGTCATTTGGTTCACTTATACACAATTTTACCTTGATTATATCAGAGAACAATCAAAGATTGATGATATAATGTTCAGTGGTGAAAAGTTCTGTCTGAGGAAGCTCATTCAATCTGATAAAACCTTTAAATATTTCATCCTGAGAAATCATGAGGTGACTATGGAAACCAATATTTTGCTACTAGATAGTACAAACATTTTGCAGAGCCAGTAGCAGCAGCCAAAGCCAACATTATTGTATATTTGCTGACATTCATTATATGGTCTACACATTTTTCCTCTCGCATTTTTTTCCCATTATATTTCTAAAACAGGGAACTGTTTCCATTTGAATGAAAGTTGCAGAAACTATGTAAATGTAATTAAAATCTAATTAATGTTGTTCAGTGCAGGTAAATATTCTAATTTGACTCAATGCAAATCAATTCAATTTGCTGCCAATTCACAGCAAATGTCATCTTGAGGCATTTGTTGTCTCGATCACAGGAAATCCAGAGGTATTGATTTGAGTTATGCAGTCTGGTTGGTCGAGACGCTTCATTAGAAGAAAAAGCCACAGTGCTGCACCAACACTTAGGGCTAGACATCTTAACAAGGATGCCTCAGAGAGAACCACTAAGAGGGGACTTATTTACCAAAGGTCAACATCCACCCTTTCCAAAGTCTGGCCAAAGTTTTATGAGGCTTTCAGCTAGTGTATTTTATGGTTTCCCCTTTTTAACTTATGAAAACACCAATGTGATGAGTTCTACAGAGGATTTCAATACTGATAATAATCATTTGTTCAGTAACTCATATAAACTATTTTCAGAATATGGCTAATAAATAGCAATAGGTTATCTAACCTAGAAGAAATTGACTTAAGTGTCAAACAGAAGTCAGGCCAGCAGGGGGCACTAAGCAGCCGTAAACTCTGCTTGGTGGCCCTCACCTTTTCAGTCAGTATGAAGCTGGATCTCAGAGATAAGCCCCTTCAAACCAAGTCCATGTATCTATTTTTATTTTGGGGGGGCGGGGGATTAATCTCTTAATTTAATTTGTATAAAGATAAACACTGTCTTTTTCCTGTTGCCGGGTTTACTCAGCACTGGTTTTAAAATAAAGTGCTGAGCTGAGGCAACCTATTGCTCTTTATTCCCCCACTTTTAAAAAGTAAAAGCTTCACGCCGAGATGCTCGGTTGGACTGGGGGTGGAAGGGTTGCCCCTCCAAGTGAAACGGAAGAGGCTTGCCGCAGGGGGCACATGGGGGGGCGCAGTCCTGGTGGGTAAATTGCCATTTTGTTGTGGCTTTTCAGCTTCCAGGCAAGGGGAAAAAATGGGAGGACGGACCGTGAAACTAGGAACGAATTGGTAAAAAAGTGCCACTTAACATGGCATATGGCACTTTTCTTAGAGAGCGGGACGCTGACACCTACAAATTGACAATTTCATACCAATTTCAGAGTAACTTTAGCCACACACGACGGTGCCTCGATTAGCAGCAGTTTAGATTGACACAATCTGCAGGGCAATGTTACTCTTCTAAACATCAAGGGGAGAAATGTTTAGCTGGTGATCATATTTATTTAATTTCTATCATCTTATAAAGTCTCTCCCCTGTGTAACATTTTGACAGCTTACACTGGACAAAGAAAATGCAACTATTTATTGCGTGTTGTAATTCTAATAATTCTAAATGTTTATCCTTTAATGTAAAAAGCACCTCCAGTATCTAATCTAAGAAAACGTGTTGGCTTTGAGAACTGCTGCAGCCACAGATCTTATAAGTCATATGTTTAATAAATGTTCTTCTTCTTTTTTTTTTTTTTTTTTTTTTTTTTTGTTTTGTTTTGTTTTGTTTTGTTTTGTGTTTTTGCTGATGCAGCATACATTTTTCTTCTAATAGGAAATATCGAGCGAGGAAAATCGCGGGAACGCCCCGCGGCTTTTCACTTGTAGCTTTCTATTTTCCACTTTTGACCAGATAAAGAGGAAAGCCCTGGGAAAGAATCAAGCTGCAATTGGTCCATCATTTTAGGTCAAATAATAATAAAAAAAAAAGCACAGCAATTTGCGTTTGCTGGTTTAAGGTTTGGCATAAGATAGTCAATTCAGCAGACACGGATCAGTAACAACTGACACTGGACAGTTTTGTTACAATGCAATCTGACCTTTTATTTTCCACCGAATGCTTAAGTATAAAATATATTTCGTTTTTCTGGTTTTCTTAAGCAAAACCTAAAAAGAAAAACATTAAGTACACCAATATTACCATTTATTTCTAAACAATTATGTAATTATGTGCTCTAAAGCTGTTATATTTTGTCCCTTCATTACATTTCTATAATCATCAGCTAAGAAACATCATTGGTGTATTTTGGTAATTATTTCTTTGAACAACAAATTTAAACTAGACAGATAAAACACATGGCTTTCGTAATTATGACACTAGAGTTAAATGTTTGTCAAGTGCTGTTCTTTAGCCTTTCATCATCATAGCCCCAAATTCAGAAGGCGTTGCGCGTAAAGCTAAAAGATAAAGTAATTTCATCATCATGTTGTTACTTAAAATCAAACGTTGCTCTTGTGGCTGTCGCCTTACGCGCGACTGAAGGCAGTGCGCCAAAATCTGCTCTGGTATTCTCATTCAAATCCTGCTCTACTCCCTCAGAGTAAATGGCAGATGTTTTGCAATTCAAGACGCATCAATGCCCATGTGCTTCAGCCTTTAACAATGGGGAACTCCTTTAGTCAAGCTCTTGTCTTTCATTTCAGAAGCCAACAAAGGGCTTCATCCTCCAGCGCAGTTATAAAGTTACTTTCCTGGTCAGTTCATTTCGGCCCTTGAGAAAAAAACCTTAAGCGATGTTAATGTGCGGCCTCTGCTCCTTTCATGCGCTAACCCCGGCGCACACAGGAGAACAGCGGCCTTTGTGTCGCCACTCCAAAATAAGAAGTCTTTAAATAACCCGGGGAGCAGTCTATAGAAATTCATGACGCTATTTTTTTTTCTATATGATGTTTGATCAGAATTTCGCCAGCACGTCCGTCGCGTGGCTTCTTCTGAAATCCTCCAAATATTTTTAGTTTTTTTTTTCTCCCAGTCCACCTGTTCATGTACCTGCTCTCCCTCTCCCTCTCTCTCTTTCTCTCTTTCTTTTTTGTACTGACGCCCTGGTGTACACAATGAGGGTTTGGTCACACCTCGAGTTCAGCTCAATGGAAGGCGGTTCATCGATTTGCTCCGCTCTCCGTGAGCCAAATTATGACCCAAAGTTGGCGTATATTTTTACCAGTGTCCTGCAAACATGTAATAAGCTAAAACCTTTATAAAATACTTGGTGAATAAATATTTTTTAAAAAGTTTTTTTTGTTTTTGTTTTTGTTTTGTTTTGTTTTGTTTTGTTTTTGGAGAATATAATGCTGCTAATTGATGTGGCCTAAAAATGGCTTCCAATAAATGGACAATGCGTTTAAACGGGAATTTAAAAAATGACCATGTTCTTTCTATTAAAGACATGGCTTTGCATAAAACCCGATGTTTTATTGCATGCCAGGTAAGTATTATCCAGATCTATATAAATATAGAGTAAGATGTATAGATTGGGGAAAATATTTGGACTTTTTGACATTTTCTTCATCCGTTTATCCATCCGCCCGACCGAAGCCATTTCCAGATGTTTTATTTCATATATAGATGGTAAAATACGTTGTCGAGGACGTTTAGTGAAAATTCTGTGTTGAGGGAAGCAAGGATAAATGTTGCTCTTTGGGTTGGAAAGGCTGCCAACCCCTGCTGTAAAGAGCCACGTTGGTTTCAACGCGCTTTCTGCTAAAATCTTTGCACCGTCATTAGCCTGTAGCCATTGACTTGCAGATGCATCGCTTTCTTTTCAGCGGGGAAGCAGTTTATTGCAGTAATTGCATAATTGCAGCACTAATTGTTGTTAACAAGTTCCCCAATAGTCCAATTATTGCAGCGGTTTTGTCGCGTCTCCTCCGGCGGGAATCCATGACAAAGGTCCGATTGGGTTAATGAATGACCCGCGGCTGAAAAGTGACAGTGTGAGAAGAGGTCCGATCTCTTTTTATAAACATACACCTAGCGTGTCATTTAACGGCACTCACATTATTGTCTCCATTTGACGCACACGTCTCTTGCTGCGCTTTTCTTATGGGTAGATGTGGCGTAACTCCATGAACTGCAAGAGTTTTTTTTTTTTTTTTTTTTGAGAGTCCTGCAGTCATCTGCCACAGGTCACGCTTCAGAAACGTTCACTAAGAGTTACCCAACACTAATTTAAATCAAGGCGAGTAATCAGAAGTGAAGATTATTATTAGGGGTGCAAAAAAGTAGGGGGGGGGGGAAACAACAACAAGAGAGGCGACAACTGCTGTTAGGACTACATGTCAAAATCAACTCTCCACGGTGCTGTGCGGGGGGAAAAACAGGCGTGAAAACGATGATTATGTGCCGCAACGCCGGGACAAAAGCCACCAGAAAGGCTACTTAGACCAGAGCATCCAGAACAGATTTTATACCAAGGTTATAGCATCACAGCCATGGCAGGCAATTTCTCGGTTTTTATTCAATTGATGTTTATTTAAAAAAAAAAAAAAAAAAAAAAAAGGCCGACAACCCCATGCATCAGTTGGAGTCTAAAAGTTTGTAAATGATTTGATTGAAACTTCGATCTGTCGAGTCCCATGTATAAATCAAAATGTTCTAGGCTGAAAACTGTTGGTTTTAAATATACAGAAACTCTTACGAATCTAGCTGAACGCGATTCTTGTGTTTACGTCAATAATTTGAATGACTGATATTCAATACATCCAAATGCAACTTTTACAGTGTAGTCTAGCCGCAAATTAAAGCCAAATCAAAATAAAACATTCTTCGACAATGTGCTTAAAGCAACTTTATGAGAACACTGGCAGCACGACTCTAAACTTTGGCACTGCAAATGAGAAGGTATAATATATATATAAACTAATCTGAGACACATTTAAGTATTTCCATGCGGCCTTGTGTGCGCGCACGCAGGACGCGCACTGAGCCTCCTTGAGCCTGAAGTCGGCGCATTGTTTCAAATGGCACGACTTTCCCAAGAGTTAACCCTTTTCAGAGAGCAGTGTGGCAAATCGGGAGGCGAGAGTCTAAGGACGAGGGGGCGGCCCGCAATTCTCCTCGGTGCCTCACCGAACCCGCATGCCACGAAGACAAAAAACTGCTGACGCACAAAAGCCAAAAGAATCCGAAAAGTCCCAAAGAAATCAGAAAACGTCCGTAAAGTTCACGTTTCACTTTCCAACTTAAGCAGGTGTTGTATTTGTTTATTATCTTTTTTTTTTTTTTTTTTCGTTTTTATTGTTTGGTGTAAAGCAAAGCAGTTTGACTGATAACAGCATTCTTCGGATGCAGAAAGTTTTTTTTTTTGTTTTTTTTGTTGTTTTTTTTATTACAATCAGCACGCACCAGAAAATCAGAATCTTGTCTGGACATGGTGGGGAATTATCACGGTGCTGCCTTGAACCAGGTGGCGTGAAACTCACACATAAAAGCCTGAATGCAAGAGTCAACACTTCCCTCTCTGCACTCCAAGAGCAACTCGTTATGGTTATCATTTTTACGCTTCTCTGTTTTTTTTTTTTGTTGTTGTTGTTTGTTTGTTTTTTCGGGCCCTCACACGTTGATTTTTGGACGTGTGCAGACAAACATACAGTAGACCGACCTTCAATCTGCCTGCTAGATTTGTAGACCGGTTTTGCTACCGAAACTGTTTGACAGATCCAAAATGCTGTGTCTATTTCATATAAACTCGGGCTTTACTCGTGTGAGTTTGTGTTAGTTTTCCATTAGTTTGCGCAACCTGCTGGATAAAATTCTCCGCAATTATGTGCAAAAATACTGAATCTTGCATAAGACGTGAAGAGTCATGTGCTCCACAAACATGAATAACAATATATTAAAAAAAAACATTAAAGACAGAAGGCGCGTTTGGAAAAAAAGTCACAAGATGACCTGTTTACAGCTTGAAAACGCGTAAAGGCGCTCTGCTTTATTACATTTACAAAACACTGTTTATGGTGGAAAACTTAAACTTCACATGGCCTATCACCCTGGCTATAAAATGTGGTGGTGGCAGCATCATGTTGTGGGGATGAGGAGGTTTTTTTCAGCACGTGAAACAAAAACAAAAATCAGTTTCTGGAAGTTCAGCGTTGGAATATCCTATGGTTGTGAATGCAGCACAAAGCTGAATACAATTTGAGATCTTCATTTATGAATTTAAAAAGGCTTTAATGTTAATTCTTTAGCTATCGTATGTTTTTATGTATCATGTACAATTCTAACAAAACACACTCCGAATGTGGAGCGAGGAAAAAAACAAACAAACAATAAAGTTAAATATAGACAATGCCTTCAAATTAAAACAGTTTTTAAAATGCTTGCTGTTCTTGTGTTGGTCTGCAGTGGTGGTTGGCTTACGCTGGTGAATGACGCCATTGATGTTCATTTGAGCGCAGGAGACAGGCGGGATGGTTTGTATTGACATGTTAAGTGGGTGCTCCTATAAAAAGCTTCCCCGGATTCTCCGCTCAGGGCAGCGGAGAGGGAAAGAAATTAACTTCAAGCAGAGTAAATCAAAATCTGGACTTAAAAAAAGAAAAGAAAAAAAAAGAATGGTGGCAACATCAGAATGTGGTGAAAAGGGCAAACCCGGAAGCAAGGTACAGATGTAACGAAACTCAATGGAGGGGGGGGGGGGGAGAAAAGAAAAGAAATTAATCTAAGCCTGACCTTTTTACAGGTTTCAAAACCTCTCATGGAGAAGAAGCGAAGAGCGCGGATAAACCAGTGTCTGGACGAGCTGAAGTCGCTTCTGGAGAGCTACTACAGCAGCAGTGTGAGTGCAGACGGCATGTCTGGACTTTTAAAAGATGTAACTTTACCCGAGTGATCCAAATGTGATCGTTTCTATCAAACTGTTTCTCAGATTCGAAAGCGCAAGCTGGAGAAAGCCGACATCTTGGAGCTCACGGTGAAACATCTGAGGAACCTCCAAAAGATTCAGAGCAGTGAGTTGCTAACTTAATCTGAGTCATTAAAGCAGCAAGACGTGTTTCTCTATAAGTTATCTTTTCTTTCCCCCTCGATATTCGCTGCAGTTTCCGCCGGTGCTTCTGAGTTTCCTGATTACCAGCTGGGCTTCCGGAACTGCCTGGCAAACGTCAACCAGTACCTGCTGCTGGCTGATCACCTGAACGGGAGTGAGCGCTGGATGATGTCGCAACTGTCTAACAAGCTGTGTCGCTCTTGGCGGAGAAGTGAAGCGTCCAGCACCACGGACAGCGACCCGAGCCAACCTGAGGCGGCGGAGGCGGAGGAGGAGAAGGAGAAGGAGGAGGAGAAGGCGGGGAGGCTTCGGCTGCCGAGCGCAAATGGACACGAAGGAGAGAGGAACCCGACCAGATCTGTAATACCGACACCCCGAACGGCTCACACGGCCTCTTCTTTAGCCATGGAAGACACGAACAAATTATCTGACGCCAAACAGACCCGTGTTTTTGCGCAGAAAGCTCCCACGGGAAGCATAGAGACGCAAAGCAGCCGTCACCGGAACCTTGAGTGCGCCAGTCAGCGGCTTGAAGCTGGGAACGCGGAGCGCAATGTGTGGCGGCCCTGGTGAAGCTGATGGGAAACCCACTCACTGAATGTTTATCATTGCACTGTAGACTTTCACCACTGTGTTATTAAGCTCACTTATGTATTATTTTATTAATAAAACTGTCAAAATATTGACTGAGTTGTTCATGGAACTTGGAAATAAGAAGAGAAAAATGGTGAAACTTTGTCCAAACGTCATTTGTTTTTGTTTGTTTTTTGATTATGCTGTTTTTAGTTTATCGTGGAAAATAGCTTAAAAAACAAACAAACAAAAAAACAATTTCATGTAACTGTAATTTATCACCTATAAGACACCCAAAATGGTTTCCAATTCCTAATTACATTAAATTCAAAATAATCATTAAATTTGTTTTCCTGTTTGTTGTAACAAACAAACAAACAAAGAACTGATTTGTTATTAAAACATAAAAAGTTTCTGAAATAGTAAATAGTAATACAACTATTTGGCCTTTTGGCAGAAGCCTATTTTGAGAGTCGCAGCTAAAATGTGCCGCTCACTGACAATGACAACACTCAGCTTCAAGACAGTTTGGCTTTAATATAATTATCACTCTTTAAGGTGGATCTAAACTTAAACTATCACTTAAAACTAGATCCAAGCTTAAGTTTCAACAAATTGACGCTGAAGTCTTATGACAGTTTTTGACTTTTACTAAGGTGATGTTTTCATTCATGATATAACTAATATAGGTATTATTTATTTATTTGTAAAGAAAGCAGCATCTAGTGCGGAACCATTTCAAGATAACATACTTGATTAAGATTTAGATAAGACCCTCCGAAATGGATTTTTACAGTGATCCGCCAAATGTTGCATATGAAACTGAAAAATGTCCTGAAACTGGAACAAAACCGGGATCGAGACTAATTAAATAAAAATACGAAAAACAGTTGTGTCACAAAATGAATTAAAATATAAAGATTATTTTAAAAAGAGGTGTGAGGTATAGAAAACAGAAAGAAATCCACTAAGATCAGGATATTGGAAAACATCATCAAAATTCACAGTTTCAAAGTTTTCATTTACTTTCACAGCTCTTCTGGAGCTTTTTCTTTCCTTCTCTTGTCTTTGTCGAGCATTCACTTTTTTTTCCCCTTCCCAAAAGTATGACATGAAATGCATCGGACGTGGACCTCCGCTTCATTCTTCTCCACTTTCACGCATAAGTACCGAAACAGGAGCGGAGAAATCGGACGCTTGTCGGACAGCGTGGCGATTTTCTGCTATAAGCTGCGAATTACACGCCAGGATCCTTCATTAAAGTCCGCAGGAGCTGGAGACAGTGGCTGCAGGAGGACAATGACGCCTATATCCCTCAGATTAGGTTGCACCTTGAGTAAGATCAACATTTTAAAACTAAGAGCGGAACAAGTCAGTAATGTGTGGACTATAAGTTGCTTTTACAAGTAGACAAAAGTTTGATACACAGCAAATTCAAAAGTGTATTTGCAGTGTGTTATATGTTAATTCAACACTTGTTTAGTCTAATTCAGCAACATGGGTGTTAGTTTCCCTAAAAAGTTCCAAAGAGTTAAATAAAAGCAATCCTGTTCAGTGTTGATTTCTAAATTAACACCAACAGTAACTCAGTCTGGTGTTGATTTAGAAATCAACATCAGACAGTTCCTCCCACAATTGTAACATATTTGTGACATCACATCAGGGGAGGAGCTACAGGTAGGGTGAGGGTTGCAGCAGGCCCCTAGCCCAGGCTTAGAAGGGGCCCATATGGGAGGTAGAACATGCCTTCAGGAATTCATTTTTTTTTTAATCACATCTGACAAGAACTGTAAAAGGAAGACCCTCTCCTGTCGGGAATTGTGTACACCCATCAAATACCGTTCCCCCCTTTAAAATAGGGGGAACGGTATCTGATGGGTGATTCATGGCCATCAGCGCACTCAGACATGTCTATGGTCAGAACACCTGGCTGTCATATGGCGTCTCTCTATCCTGGGAAGGATGGCACCTTACAGCGAGGTGAATCGCAGAAACGCCCACAAGCTCTTTCAAATGGCGCAAACTGAAATAACGCATCTGCCTCCCACACGAAGCTTGTTCCTAATAAAACAGGACATGGAAAAGTAGAAGCAGCTATTTCAAACCAAAATGTTGAAATGTAATTGTCATTTCATATCGGTCGTTCTAACCCTTTGCTTGGTTGGTTCGTCCCCTAAAAACTCAGCCTGGAAAGCTCGCATCATCAAAGTCAAAGCTGCTCTGCTAACAAGACCTCTGGGGGCCAGAGACACAAGGAAAGTTTGTTTAATGCGATAAAGGGGAGCATCACGTGACGAGCGCACTGAATGCACTTCAACTTTTTCTAAGGACTTCTATGAACTCTTCCACACATTGTTTCACTCTCCAAGTTTGCTCCACCAGAATAGGGACGCACATGAGAACTGAAGGGAGGCAGAGAATCCTCCATTAGCATGAGACTGAGGTCAGCCGGGTGGAATTAACGGGCCAGACGTGGATGAAGTGCGCTCCAGACGCTCCTTTCTGTGGCCTGATGCGGATAAACGATGCCCTTGAAGGTGCAGATTTAGGAGCCGACATATCACGACGGGTAATGGCGACACAGGGTTTATAACTCATCCATACAATAAAATTATTAAAGATATTTACCTAAAACAGCTAAAAAATAAGACGTCCCTTATTCCCCCAGGGTTTAAAGCACTACAAGATTTCATGTTTATCCAGGTTTTAGAAAGCAGACACTAATCATCAGATTATCCGGTGAACACACACCAGAACGATTCTACACACAAACTCAGGTGTTTTCATGTGAATTTAATCAGTCATATTATGTTAACAAAGTCATCAACTCAACAAAAAAAACTAACATTTAACGTCATTCGTATTTGAGTAATAAACCTTTGAATAGGTCACAAAAAATGTTTAATATTGTAAATACAACGGAATGAAAAAAAATGTATATATACCTAAACCACAGCAAAATATGACTGTGCGAGGTGATTTGCTTCCAGAAAGGAAAACATGTTTAAGCAAAGTTGTTTGAATATCCTGAAATCGGTAAGAAACACGCAAAATTTAAACTAAGCTGTTAAAAAAAAAAAAAAGGGATGACGCCAAGCATAAATGCCCAATAAGTGCTACTTTATTCATTTGGACGGTGATAGTAAAACAAAAAACTAATTTTATGACAAATAAAGGTGCAAAAGGGGATCATTTCAGTTCTTCATGCCTACTTAATAAGCTGCACTTTATTAGTGCAAATACATTCACATTCACAGTTACTATCCACAAGCACTCAAAGCTCCCGATTGTATCTCCTGCTTACCGTCTTCATTGCATTACTTTAGCAAATTATCACTCTGGAAGAGATGAAATGTAGTTTGTTGATTTATTTGGAATTTGTGCAGAAACACATGGTCGATATTTAGTAAAGTTGCTGCTATGTTAGAAATTATTGTGCATTTTACTTTCTGAAAATTTGAATTCAAGATAAGAAATGCAGATCTTCAAGTCACTTGTGAAAGTATTCCTACCCCTGGAGGATTTTTAAAGATACTTTACCACATTACAACCACAGCAGTAAACTTAGTTTTATAAAATTTTGTCTAACAGATCAACACAAAGTAGTGCGTAAATGTTAAATGGATGGACGTTGACTCACATTTTTTTAAATTTCTGTTACATGAATTATAATCTAAAAAATTTGGTTTGCATTTCAGGCCCCTTAATACTCCGACACCCGTAAGTAAAATCCAGTGCAACTAGCTGCGTTCAGAAGAAGACTGCAGATTGAGAAGAACAACAGTAGTGTCTAAATAAAGTCTTGTTCAGATGGGAACTAATTAGATATTTAACACGTCATGTTCTGCTGAACACACAATCTTCACAGTGAAACGTTACGGTGGCGGCTTTATGCTGTGGGAGTGTTTTACCTCAAGAAGCCTGGTGCTAAAAACAGGGCAGTCCAGGAAAAAAAAAAAATCTTCACATGTTTGGCCTTTCTGTTGGTCTTTCATAAAATAATAAAATACACTGAGGTTTGTGGTTTTAATGAGATAAAATGTGAGACATCTCTAGGGATAGCCTCCGCAAGGCGCTACAACATCCCTCTAAAGAATTACAGGGGTTTACTCAGATTTAATCTTCACTTTATTTTTGCAGAGCCCGGTCAATTAAGCAAAATAAACAAAACCTTCCAAAGCCCATTCATTTTCACATGTCGCCCAGGAGAACCAGGTCACTTATAAGTTGAATTGTAGTTCCAATTTATGGTTCATAATTTGTGCTTTATGTGAAATAACTAAATGTACAGTGCATCTGAACCAAAGCGTAGTGTGAAGTCAGATTATCGAGGGTCAGCAGGGGGAGTAGAAAACACGACTTGCATATTTGTCTTAAAAGCTGTTTGTTTTGTAATGAGCTACATCTGTGCCTCATTATCACCAAAGTCAAGAAAGATAAACCTTTGGGAGGAAAGATTTCATATAAACAGAAATTCCCAAAAACATAAATATCCAATATTTTTCCATATTTACATATTTTAAAAATAACTCTTTTTTTCTTTCTTTTTTTTAAATAAAGGATGGGGCTTCACGTTTTCAAAAGATCACAGAAACCATTAATTAGGCAAATGATGGAGTGGGATTAAAACTCATTTTCCATTTTATGTGAAAAATGTTTTATAAAAAGGTTTTATGTGGTGACTGGTAATTTAAAAATGAAAGAAGTTGAAATGACTCCTGCACTGAAGCAAAGCTGAAGGAAAATGTGCTGCGTTCAGGAAAGCTTGTGTTCGTACCACACAACAAAAACACATTACAGGCCAAATAAAACACAACTCAAGTTCAAGATTTTAAAAGAAGACAAAAGAAAACATAATAATAAAAAAACACATCCTTACCAATGCACATGAAAATATTTTTATCCTCCTATAAGAGCCAAACGACAGAAACAAGGTTCAGGAATGATCACACCAACTAAAAACAGTTCCTTTGTGTCAGTGCTGGCGGAAAAGTGTTTGTCACTGGAGATTTTGCGTTGTGACAGATAAACAGCTGGATTGATCAATATTGATTTCAGCCCACACATGAAATCAAGGCCCAGTCAAAAAAATAGGTTCAAAGTTCCTAAGGCCGTCTAGGATTAGCAGACGATTATCTCTGGTAGGTAAGAAAACTGAATAATGGCACAAGTAAAAAGGTCGATATGTTCCAGCCTGTCACTTCTCTTAACCCACTGAGGTTTTCAATTAGATATTAGGTCCTAATATTTATATCAACGTGGGTGCTTTGCTTCAGGTGGTGGAGCCAACAGAATCAGAGTGAAAGGTAATGTATCCCGAGGACGACGCTGAAGGTGTGCTTAGGAAACTGTTTGTGCTGCCTTTACTCTCAGCCTTGCTGAGGTGCTTCTGCTTCAGCCAGTCTGCTCCGGCGTTGGACACGGCACCTTCACCTGTCCTGTGCCTGCTGCCAGAGCGCCCTGCAGTCCTCTCTCTGCGTCGGGGTGAGCCCCCTCCGTCCTGCTGTCCCCCGTCACGCTGGCCTTTACTGCAGCCCTTCCCCGAGCCGCAAGCCCCGTGGCTCGTCTTACCAGGGGACCGGTCCGGTTTGGGGGAGCCCTCTGGCGAGTTGCCCCTGCTGCTGCTGCTCCTCTTGTGCTCCGAGGTCCGCCTGAGCGCCTGAGGCTCCCGCTCAAAGTCTGTGAGTGGGAAGTGGGGAAGGATGATGGCGTGCTGCTCGTACACGTTGGGGATGAGGGAGACGGTGGACGTGCGGCGCGGGCTCCTCCGGGGGCTCGGCACGGGAGTCTCGTCTATAAAGTTAATCACCTCGTCGCGGCTGAAGCACCGCAGCTCGTCCTCGTAGTGCTCCCCGCCGCACACGATGCGGGGCAGGTGCCTGAGGGAGTGCATGCTGTCCTCAGATCGCCGCCGCTTGCGGTGAGGGTGGTGATGATAGTGGCTCTCCTCGTGGTAGGAGACCAGGCTGCTCCTGCGCCTCTCGCGGCGCGGCAAGGTGGAGCTGTAGTGGGCAGCCACTATCACGTCCTCGGTGGAGCCCCATCGATGCAGGTATGAGGGGATCTGGTCGCTGGTCCACATGTCTGTTTCGTCGTGGGAGTATCTTCTTGTAGGGGGCACCTGGAGGGAAGACACAAAACAAACCCTTCATAATAAAGATTGAGACATTAAAATGGATGAAATATTAAAAAAAAGTGGCTACAAAAAAATATGGCAAACATGCTATGTACCGTTATCATCCTCTTCAATAATATAGTTTTATACATGTAGGATTTATCAGCTTTACGTAAAGATTTAGTGCAAGATTTAGATTTTTATTAGTGCTAATTCAATTGCTAGAGGCCGTTTTACTGTGGTCAGTGGAGGAAAAGAATGAAGCATAAACAGCTTAGATTCTGCATAGCGCCCTGACTCAAAATTAAATCCCACATGCAGCAATTTCAAGCTTCTATTTCCTCGTCTTAAGAGAAACTTTTAGCAAAGAGTTATTCTATTTCTATGATCTTATCTTATAAAGGTTTCCTACTTGTTATACTCACATTGTGTTCTGACAACTATTCAAAGACAGTGGGTTTGTCAGGATGACGTCAAGAGCCTCAAGACTGATATCAGTCTGCCCCCCTGTGGCGTCTTTCAGTAAATGCAGAGAATTAAACAGCAGACGATACAGTAGCATTGAACTCTAAAGGTGAGAGAGCTGGACAGCAGAGGGCAGCATAAGCTTTAGAATGAGTGAAGATGCAGGGCGGACAGGGAAACATGGACACAGAGCAAATAAAGCCAAACAGGCTTTATTTCTGCTAATCAGACACCTTGCAAGTTGTGAAGCTCAGGCGACATTTAATTGAAATCAGAAGGATTTGCAGACATATGTCACACTTGATCTACTTCGGAAACAACTTAATATAGTTGATTGAGTCAAAGTTCAGTCAGTCATCCTGTAACTGAAACAAGTTTATGTTTTTCTTTTATTTTTGCAGGCACACACAAAGATCAACACAGTCTAATACAACTACACAGCAAAAATAGACCTAGTGATGTAAACAAAGGACAAAAGATGATGGACGGGGGCACCGAGTTGGTATAATGGAGTGATGGCTACTGTATACATCTCTGTTTGATGACGTCTTAACCACAGTTAAGTTAGAAACACATTAAATGTTGCGTTTGAAGTGTCCATCTTTTATGTTGGACATCTGATGTGTTGGGCCAATTTAAAGAAATTGATTTGCAGAATGGATACGTATAAAATGGACCTCATGATACTCTTTTTTTTTTTTCCATTTTTACTGAATAACACAAAGATGACACAGTACTACTGTCGGATGCTTTGTAAGAGGTAATATTGCATGGTTGGGAATTGCTGACTTTGGCATTACATATCCCCACTACAGTCTTTTAGGACAGTTCAAACTATGATTACTTTAAACCACGTTAAGGTAATACGGAATCAGAGAGGGTAAAAGGCTATTTTCAAAATGGAGCCAATGTCTGAAACAAAGCACATATTTTCATTCTGAATTGTTGAACTGTCCTGGAAGGCTGCAAGTTCCAGCTTTATTGCAGATGCAGGTTGAGAACGAGCTTTTTCACAGCTCTTCATCTGACTGGGATGGAAGCTGGATTGAATGAACACAATGCTATTTTTCATTATTTTTTTAGCAGAACATGAGCAGACGTTTATATCGCTTGAGGAAAATCCTGAAATGTAAAAGGTAAGTCAGTTACTACACTCTTACCCTCTTCCACACTATTGTAATGTTTGTAAGTTCGTGACGAGGACATAGTACTTGGTAAATGAAGCACAGTTAATGTATTGATGGGACTACTGATGGTCATATTTACCAAACATTAGTCAGCCTGAGAGAATTTTAGATTCACCCTAGGAAAACAAAACAAAAAAAGGCCAAAAAAAAAAACCTGCTGCAAATCAGAGAGAAAGCATCACAATTATTACCATTTCAATCAAGCTGCTGCAAAGGCATACAAGGCCACTTCACCATGCATTCAATAATAAAGTAATTCAACTGATTAAAAAAAAAAAGAAATGAAGGAAATCAATAAATATACCTGCAAATACTGCATTTTATCTTCCTGTTGTTCCCTCAATGGATACCCTTGCAGAACCCCCCTTTCTAAGGTTGAGAACTCAAACTTGGCATTACGGTCTATCGTCACGATTTCAGGCGCCGAGCTATAGTCATATGGTCTGTCATATATTAAGTCGGCATGAATTCCTCCATCTTGGCTGTTTTCTGCAAAGTGCAGAAAAGCACGAGCATCAGGATTAGAGAGCAACGAACTCCATACACAAGACAGACAGACAGACAGACGAATAGAAAGGAGAAACAAGTTCAATCGTTCTCTGATTTGTTGACTCCTCCTATGTGTGTTCTCAGGAATGTAAGCCATAAGCAAAGAACCAAGCAGAGATAGCCAAGGAATTGCTTGTGAAATTCAAAACCAAAACCAGAATTGTTGCAATTTTTTAAATCTTTATTATTATTATTATTATTATTATTATTATTATTATTATTCTAACACAATAACTGGCTTTATGTTCACAACAAATCAACTGAAGATGGGTATAAAATGATCTTGAGGATAAATGTTGGCCAAATGGATGGAGGATGAAAGTTGCTATTTGCACAGGCAGCTTTGCATGCAAAGTTAGTAGCTTTGGGAAACAGGAAACAGTTCTTATACATACAACTGTGATGAGTTATACATGGCAAGCCCTCTGGAAAAAAAAGAAAAACAAAACAAAACAGAGAACTGGGAGTGTTAATTATCACACAGAATATGAACTGCCCTGTGTTTTTTTAATGGCACCCTTTGGACAATTTTCAGCTCTGAGGAAAGGCGTCAAAAAGAGAAAAAGGGTCGGAAGGTCTGGAGGATTAGAAACGGGGCAGGAGGGGTTCGGATGGGGTTGAGTTTAAACAAAAACGGGGAGAAACATTTTAGCAGAGTTCATGTTTCTACCTGCTGCATGATTATCATGTGACCTCATTTTAGAACCAGATGTTGCAGAAGTGTCTGTTTTCTTGGTGGAAATTTCAAATGAATTAACTTGAACTGAACTGAATTAAATCGAGTTGAACTAAGTACTAAATACCGGTTTAGTATGTTGCACCGTCTGTATCATGAGACTTTCTGATATCAGCTAAGTGTCGTTTAACGTGTGTGTATGCCTTTAAATGACTTCAGTCAGCAGCTGACTTATCATTGCACAAATACAAAAGAAAAAGCAACAGAAAATAAAACAAAAAAAAACAAACATAAAAGCAGCATTAAAAAAATCATTAATTCAATGTATTTTAGATTTGTAACCAATACCCAATTGTTTTATTCCTGACTTGAGGGAAATATGACCATCAAAATGACATGAATATGCATTTTAACAGCGTTTGGTTCACTTTCACTAAAAGCTGTCAACTGAATGAGGAATCCTTTATTCTGCAGGATAACCCATTTTAAACCCTTACAGTAAAAACACAGATGCTTTGTTAAGCAATGCAGCTTCATATATCTGTAGCAGTTTTAAAGCATAAATACAGACATCATAGTTATAAGCACTTTATAAAGCTACACAGACACTTGTCCTTTCAGTTTTTATTTCATAACAAAGGTCACATGATAACACTTGACCTGTGACTTGAGATCATGAAGAGATTAAAGAAAAGTAATTAAAGCTACTTAAAAAAATATTTGCAAATGTTCTAACTTAAAAAGTACACAAAAAAACAGAAAAAAAACCTACAATATGTGATTTTGAGATAATAGCTTCAAAATCACAGAAGTTTTCCATCGAACAGTTGCTGAAGTTTAAAGTCTTTTCAAGGCAGAGAAAGTACCTGTGTGACTGTTCTCTTTTTTTCTGACAAGCTGGAGCAACAATCACTGCCACTGCGCTGAACATTTTAAGTTTTGTCAACTGTGTCGTATATCAGCTTGTAATCCAGGACGTTTAATCAATAACATAAATAGAAATGTTCCCTTCCTTTCTTGACTGAACAGAAATAATTTAACCTAAACAGGTGCTATAATTTAACATTTTTGCCACCAAATATTCTGTTTTCATTCTTTTTAGTCATGAGCAATTTGAAAAAAGATTTCCTTTGGATTATTCTAGACTAAAGCTGTTTAGACATGTACGTAAAGAGCTTTCCTTCATTAATTTAACAAGTTATCATTTTAAAAAAGGCTTTAAACATCATCAGCTGGGCAGGTGCAAATGAGGGAAAAACGGAGGCGGGGCAGAAGGGAGATGCCTTACAATAACTTACCCTCATCCACTTCGTCGTTGGACATGATGGCGACACACTTCTCCCACACCATGCGGATGTCGGCCCGGTAACGGTCACAAGCCCACAGGAACATGGGCAGCAAAATGGACTGAGCGATGGAGCACCACAGCACACACAGCACCATCCAGTTATACGAGCGGTCAAACTTCAGACTGGCAAAGCTCACCACCTTTTCAGAACAAAAAGTAAAGTATTTTACAGGTTGCAGTTAGGCTTTTAGTGTCACAAATAGTATGACGCTATCAATTGGAGCAACATTCAGAAAACTGTTTAGGGGAGAAATTGAGGGAGTTGCATGAAAATACTCATATGGTACTCATTCTCTGGTCTGGCATGTTGGCGGCAATAATTGCAAATTTTGTGATGACAATATCACCGACAATTATAGGACTCCAAATAGTCCTTTGCGGTGTGACTATTGCACAATGAAATACTAGTGACATAATGTGCAGTCTTACCAGACATCTATAATGACATTACTAGATTGTATAGTTGAAGTAATGGAGCACAAACACTTTACATCAGCATTAAAGGGATACCACCTCATTTCAGCATTAATATAAAAAAGATACACACAAAAACACCAACAGAAATCACAGCTTGCAGGTGATGACAATTATTAGTATTCTTTTCATGTAAAACAACTAAAACTCAACCTGTTTCAACAGGCTGAGAAACCTCAGCTAACCTTGAACAGAGGCCACTGACTGCAACAGCAGCTCATGGTGTTGTATCACTGGCCAAACCCATCTCCAAACAGCCAGGAAATACAGATGGCAAAACATTTTGTTCATTCAACAGCATCAACTATAAACTCTGTAGTTTGTAGTTAACGAAGAGTTCAATTTGCACTAGTGGCCGCTCCCTCTGGGAGCTACAAAAAATATTTCTAGCAGGTGCTCAGTACTGCCAGAATTAAAAAGTGATGCAGAAAAACCGCAAGTATAGAGAAAACAGGCTTAGTATATCTGTTAATTTTCATCAAACATGTCAATTTGTTTAGAATCATTTAGTGCGTGATTCTTTTACCAAACTTCAAACAGATATACACATTAATCACTATCACATGCAACCCTGAAGTTATTGATCTTAGCATCAAAACAAATCCCATCTAGACCCGCAGATATTGTACGAGCATGTGGTTTAGTTTCTGGGCTCTCTAAGGCTGGATCACTCCATGTAACTTCATACACTCCAAAACAAAGACGCAGTATATTTGTGTGTGAACAGCTTTCCATGCATTTAAATAGCTCATTAGATCAGGACCAGCAGACTTGGCGTTTCGTTTGCTGCACTAGAAACATGATCTTTCATCAGTAATTCAGCTCTATGAAACAATATACAATGCAGTGTTGTTGTTGTAAAGTGTGTAATAATTATTTTTTTAACAAAAGGAGTGGATTATGTTCAAGATAATTCAGCAAAAAGGCATTTTTAACTCCGACACTGAAATAAACTATCTCAGCGTAATGCTGCATGGACTGAGGACGCTTTTCATCTTGCACAAAAAAATTGCAACACAGACTCAAAAGTATAGCCTCTTCTCATGATGACAATTGCAACAAAAAGAAGAGATCTAGAGAAAATACAAATAGATAAAAAATAATGTAGAGCTGTTCAAATAAGAGGCTCTTGATTTGGCTGAGTGAGTTTTTCTTTTCCTCTCCAACTTAGAGGACCACAGGAGACGCATGGCAGAAAATTTAGCAATGAACTGTTCTGGTTTTACGCTAAAATTACAACTTAACAAGAGAAAATAATTCAAAATCTCCAAAATCCAAAGTTGCCAAAATACGAATAATCTTCACAAAATGTACACGTGAAGCAGAGGAAGAATAATTCAAGAATGAGAAGCTTCAGATAAACTGATATCTGATTACAACGATAACTCATTTCAATGCTTATTTACTTAACAGGTAATTAGTACGTTCTTAAAAAGGGAATCACAGCAGTATTTCTTCTGAATATACAGGAACAAATATTCATGTCCTCTTTGTGAAACATTGTTTTGGTTCATGTGATTTTAGAAAGCTTTACGGATTATAAAAAATATTCAGCAGATGGCATACGCAGACAGACATAACCTAGGCAGCATATAAACTGACTAGATCCATGTGCCTTCTGCAGCTTTTATTGTTAAAAAAAAAAAAATTACTGTTGGGAAGTTAATTTACCAAACTTGTAACTAACTTGCTTTAATCAGCAAAGCTGGTTCATTGTGGATATATGAAAAAAAGAAGAAAACATCCAACTTTGAGAACTTTAAATATCTTTAGAAAAGGGGAGATGTGAAAGACTATTAACTCCTTCACTCAAGATTCAGGCATACTTTAACTCAACATTACCCAAGATTGCATAAGTAGAGTCACAATCTCTTCATATATAATAAAAGTGCTTTAAAAAACAAACCTGGAAGAGATGGTTTGACAGATAAAAATAAGGGATATGCGAGAGGAAATATGTCCGGCTGTTTTTCCCGTTTCTTGAAATCCACGACTTCCGATACCGTGCAGTGTGATGTCACATTTATTGAATTTCATAAATCTAAACCATTCTTGCAAATCGTGGAGTAATAGCGTCCAAAGCCAAATTTTCTCTTTGTTTAGTCTCCCTGACTAACACGACTCCATTTTCCATTGAGCGCTCAAATTTGACCATCTAACACTTTCGGCCACTGCCTACAATAAACTCACCAGTATGGGGAAGCCAGTCAGGAAGTCGTAGATGAAGACGATGCCACTGATCAGGTAAGTGATCTGCAGCGAAGTCTTGAGAGGCTCTGATCCGTCAATGGATGACCTGCGCTTCCCCTGAGCATCCTCCACCACGATGGTCGGGACGTTGAACTTGTTCTTGTCGGCGTTGTGGCCCGCCTGAATGGAGAAGGTCTGGAAGAGAGCAATGCCGATGCAGATCACGCCCATGGCCACGCTGCCGCCGATGAGCAGCAGGAAGCACACGCCGAAGCCCAGGCCGATCTCTGTCACAATGAATCTGCAGTCGGAGGTGTAGAAGCGATCGATTGTGTCGTGCCAGCCCACTGCTGGGAGCGTGGACAGGATGAAGGACACCATCCAGATGCCCATCACTGTGTGAACTGCCTGCTTTTTGGTGTTACTCAACCTGGAAGCACAAGCAAAGAATTTTTGTTTCAATTCGGCGAAGCTGTCAGGGCTTCAGCTTAAATTGGCCGTTGCTTTATGTTCTGCTCCGTAAGTCCTGCAGCTTATTAGTTTAAAGCCTGTGAGCCTCGTCTTCTCAGCGAAATCTCAGAGGTATTCCTGCGGAAACTTTACCACAGTTACCGTATGCAACTGGAATGTAAACGGCTGGAAAGCTGACAAAGGTGCACAGAACCCTGCTAACATGTTAGACTTTGATAAATTATTTGTAACTTATTTCATATTTAATATCACATTTAACCTCAATCAAATGGAAGGCTGATCAATCACCCGTTTGCTTAAGTGTGAACACCATTAATCTAGCATTTTGATGAAGCACCTTTCATTCAGTTTCAACTCTCAGGCTTCTTGAGTTCATACTTGCCGTCAACTAAGGTGAACCTGAGTAAACTAACAAAGTTCAGCTGTCCTCGCGAGACGTTCCAGACATCTGTTCATTTTCTTTCTTGGCCGAAGCTGTATTTTTGCTGAAAAGCAAACATCATTCAAATCTAGGGTGCAGAAACAGTCCACAGCATTATGCAAGCACTTTCTATCAACAAGAAAGACAGCCGCTGATAAATGGAGAAAATGTACGGCAACAGGGACAATAGAGAAAACTAGATGTTGTGTGAAGCAAATACCAGTCAGAATTGACTCAAAATGTTCTTTTCTCTACAAAACATATTGCAAATCAGCCTCACTGTAACGCCCGGTGTACATCCAAGTCGATAAAAGAGCGACTTAATGAGAAGAAAATGTGAAACGGCTGTGGCCAAGTTCAGCAAAGTCTGACAATTAAAAATCCATTGATTCTCCTTCAGAGGGCTGCTACATATGATCAATTATGTCCTCATGTTCTGATTTATTATGACAATGTATCCATGAAGAATATTGTCAAAATATTGTCAAGACAGGAAAAATAACATCTTCCCACCAAAGTAAATTAAATGTCAACATTGAGAAGGTGTTTCAAGAACCAATTGAAATATTTATCATGATCTCTCCTCCAAATCACCAATCCTCACGTTTTAACAGGTGTGTGACCAAGTAAGTAGACGAGTTTTTTCAAAAAGGTTCAACGCAGGGAACCTCAGGACGGCAACAAAAGAATAATAAATTGCGCACAACATTAAACGCGCAAGGGGGAAAAACTCTTCATGGTGGACAGGAATATAAATGAAACATTCATTATTCAAATATACATTTAAGATTCTAAAACTGAAGATCTGTTTGAAAAAGCACCGCATCAAAAACAGTTATGGCCTGGACAAAGCAGAGAAGAAAGTGGAAGGAAATCGATTTTTTGATGATAGTTTCCTTCGGTCCATTTGTCATCTGGGTCTTTTTCAGCATGAGAGAATTTCCATTTCCTTTCACCTCCAAGCCGCTGCTACAATGAAGATTTTTCTCTGTCTTTGTCTTCTGGTGGTGTGGCTATTGGCACACTTAGCAGGAGGACACATCCATCTTAAAACTACGGTCAAGTTTGACCTGTGTTGTATTTTTCCATATTTTCCTAAAAACAATAAATATTTTTTTTGCAACAGCATTGAGCCAGGCAGGGAATTAGCAGAAAATCCTGAAGCATAAGCTTCTTCTTAACTCCTGTAACATGAATAGTTGCAGCAAAATGGCCCCTATGGTGCTTTGTGCCACCATAAAAGTATGAAAAGATATAAAGATGGAACAAGGAATCAATAGGTGACTGGAAATAGCTGATTTTTGACTACGAAACATTTAGAAAGTCTACAGATAACAGGAAATTTGAACATTTTAACGCAAAGTTACTCCATTTTATCCTGCTTTTTCTTATGTGAAATGCGAGATTTGGAAACTTTAACAGCCTTTTAGAAATCTCTTTTTTGATAAAGGACCTTAATTGGTTTAAAGCAGCTAACACTTGGCAAACTTATAAAAATAGTTTTCCTCACACAAACTTTTATTTTCCCTTATTATTTCACCCGTTGTGAATTATTTATGATCATTGTTGCTGTTCAATATCGATGAGACAGATTCACATCTAGCTTGAGCCCTGAGACAACAGATACAAGCTACAAAGTAGAACCCTGGCAAGTCCAAATGACGTTCTGACACCGCGTGTTTAAATTTGCTATCAACCACAAATTAAAACAGCAGGAGCTCCTCAATTCCCACTTTCACATTTCACATAAAGGCAGATTGACTTGGAGTTTAAGAGGAGAGAGGAGATAAAAGACAGGAAGCTCATTTGCTTTGCTCAGTCAGAATTAATCTGTCATTAAGAAACAAAACAGGGCCCAGGAAAAGTGTTAAGGTTGTATTTTTCTAGGTGAGTTGCTGCTGATATTAGCCATTCAAAAATTTTGTATTTAAATATTTTTCACAATTCTTGCCGTTAAGCAATTTAGGCGAATGTACAAAACCGAATGAGAGCTTTTCATTGCATGAACCGAGGAACTACGTGGGGTTTGGAGAAGCTTCATTGGCTTTGATCAACACATCCGAATCTTAAACATTTAATCTTTTTCCAGATGATGACTGATGTTACAAAGTGAAGAAGGTCCGCAATTAGATATTTCCAGTTTCAGTAGGATATTTAAAAATTAAGTCAGCCGGGATGTAAGAAGATATGAAAAGAAAACAATTTGCAGTTACGTAATAAAGATGCAGTTCATTCTGGATGTGAGGGAGAAAGAGAAAGTGAGACTTTTAGCAGATAACAGGAAGGCTAAAATGATTACAGCAAAGATGCTCTGCATTATTCTGTTGAACTTTCAATCTCTGTTATGGAACATGTAGACTTTGGAAATATTGATAGACTAGTTCTTAAAGAGAAAACATTACGTTGGTTGACTGCAGGTGAAAGCTTGATGAAAACTGAGAATATATCACAATATTCTGACAGTGGATTTTACCACTTGTGACTTGTACTATTTTTACTGCTAATAAGTGGTGCAACAGTCTAAAAATTACAGATTTTTAGAGGTTATGTTTATTCTGAGCTGTATATAATGTCCACTGTCTAATAAACACAGTAGAAAATCAACTAATTTACATAAGGAACAGATGCCAAGGCTAGAACTAACCTTTGATCTATTTATTTACATCACCACTTCAGTTCATAAAACACTTGCTTTATAAATTGATTTTTTAAAATGCCCTGGCTGAAGTAAGGTATTTCTTCTGCCTCATATATCTAATTAGAGTAAACTCTTTTCTCTTTAAGCTCTTTCAGCCGAACGCCACATCAGCCTCTCCAAAGGAATTAAGAGCAAACGTGGCCTTTACGTCTGAAGATACATTTCATTCTTATCAGGTTAAAATGTGATTTTAAAAATATTTAAAACCTGTTTAGTCTATGCGCACTGTGGCAACATAAATAACACAGAAGGGGCAGCAGTTGCCTTTTTCCCCTGTGGGTTTTTTTTTTTTTTTTTTTTTTGCAAACACAAGTAGATCTTGTTGTCACAGTGAGTAATGCTAGCCTTTCCTGAATGTGCCCGGGGTACATGGGGGAGGTTACGTCACCAAGCTGCATGAATCTATTACCAGACTGAGCGAGGAAAATAACTTACATGAGATAGTGAGCGCAGGGTGATGAGAATACCTCCCTAAACACAAAGCTGGAACTCATAATTCAGGGCTTCGGCGTATGTTAATGTCAGGGAAAAGGCAGCTCAGCGGGATGAATGGGAAGCAATTTAAAAGAAAGATGAACACTAATTACACAGCCCGAGTCTGGAACTTTGCTTCCTCCATATCATTGTTGAAACTAACTTAAAAAACAAGAAGAAGATCTGGAGAGGGGACAGATAAAGATGAGAAAGTAAAAAAATTAAATCATTTTGTGCAAAGCCACATGTCTGTGTATATGTGTGTGTTAGTCAATAGTGGTAACGGAACGGGTAATACAGAGAGCAAGAGCGAGCACTTTTTTTTTTTCTTTTTTTTTTTGAGCAGCTGCTTGTGTGCAAAACTTGCCAAGCTGACCGTAGACCGAGCATCTGTAGGGTTGATGCCATTGGCAGTGCAATCACTCAGTTTTCCAGCAGGGAAGAAAAGGGAGCCAACATAATGCTGCTCTTTACCAGATGCACCATGGTTAGGCCTTCAGGAGGACACAATATGCACTATGCATCTGTAGAATAACACTCAACTACAACCTGTTTTTATTTAGCCTTTACCTTATGTTGGAAAATCTTTTGACAGAATGTTATAAGGCTGAGATATGCAAACGTTGAGTAAAAGCTGAATTAGACTAAAGATGAGACCTCTGGGATGCAAAGGTGTACAGTTTACAAACTACACACCTTTTCATTATCATGTACTCAAAATTGTTGTTAAAAGTTGTTAAAAATAAACCTAGCCGTTCTATTAAATCAGCTTCTTATTTTAGTGCAGCACTCCAGTGCTGATATAATAAAGACACGATCCTGTTTAAAGCATGTGACTCGGTGTGAACACCAGACGTCCCGGGAGGTCTCACAAGACAAAAATAGTGCTAAAGCTGTTAAAGTGTGGTGAACCTCGGTTTTATTATTATTCACCGTTTCTTGTTAATATCATATGTTGTGAGAGAACCAAGTGAAGGTGGAAACTAGAGCTGGCAGATACTGGCTGTTCAGACAGTCTGACACGGTGTTACCTCAAATAACTGCAACCAGCTAACATGCTGGCAGGAAAGAGATTTCACCTGATGCGATCCTTCCCACTCGCAAACTGTACACAGGCTGACAGATGGCACAAATCTGTCTGGGTTAGAAACCCGCGGCAAAAATCTAACATTTCTGACCTGAATGACACCTTATCTTCTGAGATTTGCTTCTTTGGGTCTATGGTTAGATTGTAAAGTTTATCACTATCTTGTTTAATAATTATCGTTTGAAGATATTTTGTATGAATGCTTACACGTAGAGATCGGACTGATCCAGCCCAGTTCCAGTGCTCGAGTGATACTAACAGGATCAGATATTTGACTGATTTCCATGATACAGGTATCATGTCTGTCTGTGGGAGCTGTTGATTATTTCTGACTGAATCTGCTGTCGGTGCGCAGCCTGCTGCACGCGTAGCAGCACGTTATTCAGAGTTATTTTTGTCCTCAAACAGGGGAAAATAAAAGACAGATGTTTGTTATGGGTTTTGTGTAACAATTTAGAATCGTGGAAGTTCATGTTGAATTGTTTATGAAAACCTGAGGAGAGAAGTGACTTTACAGAAAACTAACAAGAATCAGCCGCAGAAACAATTTGTAGCTTCTATTTGTGCTCTCACTAACATTATTTCTCCAATCGATACGTTTGTTTGATAAATCAAATATATGGAGATGTAGCAGTTGGTCATTTAACCAGTAGGTTGCTGGTTGTATCCCTGCTCTGTTTGTCTTAGTCATTAAATCAAGACAGTACAACCCACCTTTCCTGCTGGTTGTGGTCAGAGGATATGTGGCGCCTTTGTAGAGCACCAGACAGATTAATGCCACAAGAATGCTGACAATATTTACGCAGTTAAACCAAAGACTAAAGAGAAATGTCCTGTGCAAGAGTTCCTTTGTGCAAAAAAAACATGACCATGTGCCTTGAATAATGGCCCACCCACCATATGTATTCTCACTCTCATCATGTCGGCGAATACTCCAAACATAGTTTTCATGGCAACCATGTCTTCTGTGGGGAATAGCTCCAATAATAGCTCCAATAATAGCTCCAATAATAGCTCCACTTGTTCCCCAGAGGGAACAAGTGGAGCTCTCCATAAAGGGCAATTTAAAAAAAGGAGAGAACAACAACTGGTCGATTTATCTATAATATGAAAAACAGGAGCTAGTCTTTTAATTTGTGTTATGACATTGGTTTAATCTGAAACAGTCGTAGGGCATCATAATTAAATGTCATACCTGTAGTTCACCGGCCAGCGGACCATCCACATGCGGTGATAGGAGAGCGAGGTGACCGAGAAGCAGGTGACCAGTGTTAGCGTGTAAAAGGTAGAGACAAACACCTTGCACAGACCCTCGTTCCACTCGTAGTTAGAGTGCTGCCGCCGCAGCGTTATGACGCAGTACATGGTGATGGGGATGGCCATGTTGAGAATGTGCGTCCCTGCCAGGGTGCAGATGAGGAACTCCAGCGGTTTCCACTTCTTCTGCTTAGCACTGACGCTAAGAATGCTCCAAGTGTTAGCCAGGATGGACACGCCCGAGCAGACCAGCCAAGCCAGCGTGTTGGCATTGATGACGTCATCCTTCATAGTGGTCATCTCATCCACCATGTTGGTGCGGGGCAGGGCGCGGCCTGAAGGGCTGGGAGGAGCCGTCGGCAAGAGCAGGTACACGTAAGGAGAAGGAGGTGGTGGCGACGGGCAGGAGGGGACGCAGCGCGTCGGACGAAGCCGGCATCCTATCTGGGTGGGCGTGTACTCTCCATGGGTTGAGGACAGCAGGCAAATGTGGT
The DNA here is from genome assembly GCF_001443285.1 of Poecilia latipinna. Taxonomy (NCBI): domain Eukaryota; kingdom Metazoa; phylum Chordata; class Actinopteri; order Cyprinodontiformes; family Poeciliidae; genus Poecilia; species Poecilia latipinna. The sequence goes on from NW_015112733.1 coordinate 61,170, forward strand.
GGTTGTGGAGCAACACAGTGGGATGTGAGAAGAGAGGGTTGGCAGAGCTGAGCCAATTCTTTTACATGCATAAACCTGGAGAGACACAAAGAAGGAACAGCGATCAAATTCAGATCGGTACAACATCTGTGACCTGAATGACGACGCCTCCAAATATACAACACTCATCATCAGTACATTCATAATGCAGCTTCTTAACTGTCCCTGCGCTGCTTTGTTTGTTTAAAGTGGGCGACACAGATTTAAAAAAAAAAAAAAAGCAGCCTAAAACCAACAAAAATCCTATAAAAGGAATAACCGATTTCCATTTGGTGGCTAATGAAACCACTTATGCATGGAAGAAAAACCAGGCCTGCACAATGTAGTAAGTCTCAATCATCATTATAATATCATCATTATAATATGTAGAAGGAAATGCATATTATTTCCTTCACAATCAGGGAGTCTATATGTTTTACCAGTTGGATGGATTCTCGTTGGCCTTCATGATATTGTCTTTTAAAGATTTTGACTGAGAAGATAAAGCTCAGTATAAGAACATCGTGATAGTAGAAAACAGGCTTATTCACAATTGATGTCATTGCAATGTTTACCAATAATAATTTCCCTAACCTTCTGCAGTCTTAATGAAACCTACATACCACAATAGACAGAAAAGCAAATGTATAACCAACGACAACATATTTAGTTTCAGTCTATGACTATAAATAGCGATAAATGCAAACGCAGAAATAGTCACTTAAGAGTTTATTCATGCACCTAACACTTCTTACTCTTGAAGCACCTTTTACAGGCTAAAACTGCAGTTCTCTGCAACATATCACTAAAAATCAATCAGCCAAGTTTTTTTTCTTGCATATAAATATCCTGCAGAATATCAGGTTAGTAAACCTGAAGGAATGGATGAGATATCCAACATCCATCTGTTGTTATTCACCTGAAATGAAATGCAGTTTTCAACAAAAACAGACTCATATTAAAGGTACTTAGCGTCTTAGACAATAACGTTAATTATCAAATCATGGCCAGCTGAAAAATAAAAAGCATAATGAAGGTCGACATGCACTGGTATACTTGCAGTCAGACTAATCACCATTATATGCTGTTATGCATATTTGAGGATTAAATTAAAGTAAGCTAGTCATTCTAAAACATCATACAGTATTATGGTCAAACGCATATTGGCAGCGTCTTATCAAAATAAACGTATACACATAAAAATGTATATATTTGTATGAGTTTTTCTGCTGAAAAATCTTATAAGCTGCTGAGAGGAAACACCACCTCTGACCTTGTAAGCCCTCTCAACCCAGTGCAGGTGGCGCCAAACAGGAGAACTCTGGCTAAATAGCATCACTTTGAATATGTTTTCCAGCCCGTGCATAAGACCATGATAGCACTGAAAACCTCCTACAGCGAAAGGATGCTTCATCTATAATGTGCAACTTAAGATATCATAGGTTGTTTCTCCCAGCAGCTGGCAAACTGAAGAACTAATTAGATACCAGATGTGCAGTTTTAACATCTTAATGGACTAATACGTTTGTTATAAATAATTTACACCTACTTTTATTCATAATTGTACCATTTTCTCACCACTTAATGTACGATTATTGTACAATTTCTACTTTGTCTTTAATATTATTGGTTATTTTATTATTTTACATGTAACTGTGGGCTTCCACTTGCCTGTCACGTTGCTGCTGACACTTTAATTCTCTCCACAAATAAAGGATAATTCTATTCTATCCTATTGTATGCACTGTATCTCATTTCTCAGAGGAGTGTTTAACCACTGCCTGGATTAACTGTCAAGACGAAAAAGGGAGAGGGACAAAGAGAGGTGGAAACCCTCGGATTCAGCTCAGTTACTGAAACAACAACAACCAATTATCAAAGATTTTGACAATCAAATTTCAATAATTACTGATCAGAGCTCAAAGGGGTTGGAAAGCAACGTAGGGAAACCAACACTGTGCCACAGATATTTACCAGAACATCATAAAATCTAATCTGTACGAGGATCTTTTTTCAGCCAACCACAACACATCTCATGACACTCGTCACAAGAGGAAAACGCTGGTTCCCCCCAAAGTGACGAGAAAAATGCCTGGCACAGCTGGAGCCTGTTGTCACATCCATTTCCTGTCTTTTGGCTTGTCTAAACACCGACATGCTGCAGGCAGGACCCCCGAGAAGGAATGATGAAAATGGCAACAACTGTGTCACCGGCACCCTGATCAAATCTCCACTGATCTAATTCTGCTTCTTCCTCTTTACAGCAGGACTGTATGCAAGAACGTTGACTTTGTCTCAATTATTGTTGTTCTCCAGGATAAAGAATAACCACAGGAAACCGGTGGCAGTTATTTTTCTGAGAAATAAAGCATACAGAAAGGAAAAGGATGATAGATATAGCAGATTACAAGATAATACCCATTTAAGCATTGATATATATGTGCTTTGTGCTGTTGTGAATCTCAAAAATGTGCATGAAAGTACGAGCTATTGGTTGAGCCCTTTCATAGACTAAAACTGTAAAATTTAAGTTCACGTTATTTTGTTAACTAAAAATAACGCTATATATATATATGTTCTTTTGAGTTCTAAAGTTGAAAGAATCCAAAGGTTTAGCTTCGCTATATTCCCCTGCTCATTTATTTTTCACTTTTTGCTGCCTTTACTTAAGCGCATTTTACCCAGAGAAGGATGAAGCAACACACATTGTATCCACAGCCTTCAAAAACAGTCTTGGATATGAAAAGAATGATTCATGGCTTTGATTTGGGAATCTCCAGGTGGTTGGGATGGACTGAGCAACAGAAGAGCCGCTGAATCAAATAAGTACTGAAGCAAGCGTCACAACATGACCCAAATCAACCCACTCCGCGTGCCCCAACATATCCCATAAGGGAAATACAATCAATGTGTTTTCCTTTGCTTGGGAGACACAGAGGCAGAGCAAGAGAAGGAATCTGAAGCAGTAAGGTGGGGCGTAAAGGACATAATGGAGGTAGAGCGGATTACTCAAATAAGATCTGACCAAGAAGGGTTTTTGACCAAACATGACCTTTGTTTTCTCACTGACTAATTGTTCTTGTTGAAGATCAGTTAGGATTAATTACTTTCCTCAAAATCAGAAATGGACATTCAAAAATAACTATAGAAAAGTTTGCTTTGACTTCACGGTGAGGACAAATAAGCTTCTGACTCATTAAATTCAGTGTTTTCTGGTTTCATCTGAGTGTAATGAGAATCACCATAGTTTTCATATTCAGGAATTAAACACAGACATATTGGCTCCGTCTATTTGATGTGTTTTCTGTGTAACAGCTGCTCAGGAGTTATCCAGCAGGAAAAACACGCAGAACAAAAGCACTTTGGAAAGTATGACTAAATTTGTTTTCGTCTGCGATCACTCACTGGCGTGGGACATTTACTGGATGCAGCTTTTCACAGCAGTCAAAGGATTGTCGCTTCTATTAGTTGTCTTGAGTTTCTCAGACCTCCGACTGAGCGCATTCGGACATATTTACTGGCTGAGGCACAGGCGGCGCCGTTGTTCATTCGTATAATGTGCAACTCAATTCAAGCAAATTGTTTTACAGATCAAACATTGCAGGTACAATCTCTGTCATATGTTCGTGAACTTATCTAAAATCTAATCACAGCAGAACTTTTATAATCGAATAGGGATCATATGAAAGATCGAGACAGGTTAGTACTTAACGAGCAGAGACACCAACACCAGCAGAAAGTCGTGTTCAATCTAATTGCTATTCAGGAAAGGCAAAAGCAGGTTTCTACTGTTAAAACTACTCCATTTTATTCCATGGAAATCATTCTCTAATAAGCAATGGCAGTTTAAAGGTTCTTTTTTTTTTTTTTTAAAAAAAAAGCATCCAACTAATTAATGCTGAAAGCTCTTCATGGTGTACTCGGGGTGATTTGAATGAAGTATGACACTTTTGCAGACATTTTTTATATTGAAGCTGCTCTGACATGGCACAAGTCGACTTTTGTCTTAGCCCTGCTCTGACTAGCCTCTGTTTCACCAAAGTATAATGTCTGCAGACACTAAACATCGAATAAAAGAGAGACTATACCTTTCCTAGAAAGCAGACGAGAGTAGAAAAAAATTCGAAGCCCTTCCTCCAGGATGACTCAGCCAGCTTAAGAGGTACACAAATAGGTTTAAATTCAATAGAAAGAAAATATTTGATGGATCCAATTTGTTTATCTCTGAATGTGTACAATTGGTAGTTTAATGTTCAGGGATACAGTGAACTGCCTTTATTGTCAAGTACAAAATAGGAGTTACTTTATTATACTTAAGCTCAATGTTAAAGATGAGTCAATGTCATTAACATATTTAAATACATCTTTGACACACATATGCCCAATATTTTATTTTGACCTGGACAACTTTTGTTGCTGGTTAAAAATAGACAGTGAAAAATCAGACAGTAGGTTCACAGGATGTCATATTCTGCTGAGAATTCACATTAGCTGCAGATGACAATACAGTCCATGATTAACTGATGACATTTCCTAATCAAACTAAATGTAAGAAGTCCACAAGGGCCCATCTTCCTTAGAAATGTGTAACTTTAGGGATATTGACCGACCGCATTCTGATTTGCCAACAACCCAGCAAGAAATGTAGATCCAGCCAGCATCATTTTACGCATTGTGAAACCTTCAATCAAAAGAGGCTTAATCAAATAAAATTTTTTTAAAAATCCACCAAAAAACATCAAAATATTATTTTCCTGCTTCTCAAAGAAGTATCAGGCTTAGAACAGGAGGAGCAGCAGTAGTAGTAGCTGTAGCTCAGGTTTTATTTAACCATTTGACTGACGGTCTTTCTAACTACAGAAGCTAACAGCTCGATTGCCCACAATCCCACGGGCCTTCAAGCCAAATCTGTCCTTTACACAAGGGAAATCAGCACTGACAACTCAAAGTGCACACACACACACACACACACACACACACACACACACACACAGAACGGAGACTTTCTCTCTCTGACACCAAGACACTGAATGTTAAATGAGAGGCACAGATTGGAAAACAGAAATGGGTCATGCATTTTAATAGTCATTCATTTTACATGTTACCTAACTTAAACGAACTGTCGGCATAAAAAGCAACGCATGAAAGTGAAGCTGAAGTTAATATAGCTACCTTATGAAATTGCCTTGTTTGTCACTAAACGGTTCTTTTTTATCAATAATTATGTTATTTGGACGTTTCCCTCCAAGGACAAATAAAAAAATGTCCCTGATGGTTATATGTTATTTGCAGATTCAGATTGGTCAATTTGCTCTTTATTTATGTCTGTGGAGCAGATAAATGTTGTTACTCCTCCATTAAGACAAACTACTGAACCTGAATAAAGATCTGTACAAAAAACACAACGTCTCAGTCAGAGGATTTCACCTTCCAGTAAAATGAAGCCTCATTCAGCCAATTGCTGTAAATGATGGAAAAAAAGTTACTCTTTTGTTTTCCTGGGTTTCTTTCATGTTTTATTGTGCTTCTCATATTTCTTTTTATTTGTACAACTTTAACTTTGATTTCTGTTGTACGACACTTTGTGACTTTGTGTCTGTGAAAAGTGCTTACTAAATAAACTTCACTGACTTAGTTACAGCTAGTTGTCCAGGTTCAGAAATATCAAGTGACCCCAGATCATCGCACTACCAACTCAACTGTTTAGCTGTCGGCATCTTCTTTGTTTAAATATTAGTTTTAAACCACATGCAACCTGACACATGTCTTAAAATCTACCAATTTGGTGAAATTATTTTCAGAAAAATCTTTGTCAGAAGTTTTTTGGCAGGCCTTTGTGTCGTTTTTGGTCAGTAATGGTTTTGGCCTTCAGACTCTCCCACAGAGGCCATTTTTGCGAAGCCTCTCTCTTACTGTTGCATCACAAATACTAACCTTATCCGAGGTTAGGGCTGTAGTTCATTAGATGTTGTTGTGGGTCCTTTAATGTCCTCCAGCATGAGTCATTAAAGTGCTTTTGGAAAAGCTCTCCAATGTTTTCCGTTTTCTTCATTTGTGGGTAATAGCTCACTGCAATTTGCTGGAGTCCCAAAGTCTTCAAATCGGCTTTATAACCAACCAGATCCTGTTAACGGACCGCCAATGATTTTGTTTGTTCTCTGTTTTTGAATTTCTTTAGATCACGTTATGATTGAGACGGTGCTTCATGTCAGACAGGCTCTACTGACTGCTTGTGCTGCTAGTGAAATTCAACTCATCTTTCCAGAAATCATGTAGGAGTATTTTGTTACTGCCTTACTCTGATACATTTAAATGTGATTTTCAAAACAGCAAAAAACAGAAAAAAGTCTGTAAGGGGGCAAATACTTTAATAAAGCACCTTATAGTGCACATCAGGTAGTGGCTGCGTGTTTACAGTAAATACCGAACAAACCACATTACTTCATTCCCGGGAGCAAACAAAATCATTTATCACCATAATGCCTTTGCCTGTAAGATGTGCACCATTTACATCAGGGAGTCCTTGTGAAAACAGCCACAGGGGAAAATGTGCCTTTATTCTTCAGCACACAAACTTATCTCCTTACACATGAGTCATATTTTGGATGGAGATAACAGGAACAAACTTCTCTTTTGCTTCTTTACCTCATCCTATAATCATCTTAGAAACAGAGAGGATGAGATCAAATCTTGGCCAGCCAAGTATTGGCAGGCGTGAAGATGGATTTATCTATTAAAATAAAGGATAAAATGGTATCTGCAGAAAATCAGACTGGTAATTAAGCTGTCCCTTTGTTCTTGGTCATATCTATACTACGCCAGCTAAGACTTGGTCAGTGTGTCAGGAGGCAATCTTTGCATCTTCCTGCTTTAAACAGTAAAGCTTTTATAAATGCCCCGGTGTCCAGTGTGATTCATGGGGGCCTTGTTGGCCAGCCAGCCACACTTCTATAGAGCTGTCAGAGAGGAAAATAAAATATGCTCCAAGGAGCACTGCTGCTTTCCCCAGAGTACAGGCTCAGGATTTGATAGTACATCTCTGATGTCTACACATGACAGGTGATTAACTCTGAAAGTACAGTCAGCAAAAAAATAAATACTTTCAGAGTCATTTCCTGCTGGCACCAGGTTAAATGCTCCATTCTTCCTGGTTCTGGTTCTTCTCCTGTCTTTAAAAGCTTGAAACTATCTAAAGTTTGCTGAACACATGATGTATATTTTTTTTCTCTGTAAACATCCAGTTACTAATTTAAAAATAGTCTGAATAAGAGATGAACATGTGGCAGTCCCCAGAGGAATATCTATTCTAGAAAATCACTTACTAAAAGCTTTCTTAGACGGATGGGGGGAAAACGTTACATATAGACCTGACTGCTGACAGCAGAGACAGAGGGATGAAAATCAATATACTAGTAGAGAATTGATTCACAATGAAGAAATAAGGAAGTGATCTCTTAGAGAACATCTACCTTTGCCAATGACCATGAAAAGAAGCTGATAGATAAAGTACAATGTGGTTTAAAATAAAATAAAGAAGAACAGGACAAACTGAGTGGAGCAGCTGGCTGGGACATTTTTAGTAGGGATTTTACCAAGAACATCGCAGTGCCAACAGTGAAACACAGGAAATGGGATTGTGCTGAGGTGGGGCTGCATTAGAGTAAACGACTCTGTTTACAGCTGACATTTACAGACTAACAATATATTCAAGTTGGGCCAAACGAGCAACACAGTCATCCGGTGTACAGAAATTTGTTCCAGGAGGGGGAAAGAGCAAAGAGTAAAAGTGAAAACTGGAAATAACCAACAGTGCATTGCATATTGGTTTTTCCTGAAGCTGTTAAGTTGCCACTGGCATATTAATATTTTCTCCTTTTAAAAGCATGAGGTGATCTCATTTGTAATTATGGAAAGTGAAGCAGGAAAGAGTATAAAAAAAAATGTGTAAAACTTTAGCACTGTTGTCAGCAAAGTTTAACCATTTCCATTTATGTCACCTGAATTAAAGAGAATAAATAAGAACTATGAAGCCAACAAGATGAATAGGAAATCTAGATCTGAAAGATCTATGGGACAGTTCTGATTTCCAGTTCTAGTGCGGCTTTAACCGGTTGATGTTAATTTCATCCTCCAACCATTTCTCTTTAAAAATTAGAATTAGCAGCATTCAAAATATTTTCTCCAGCCTTCCTGTAGCGAATATTCATTAATTATTGATACCAGGAACAGATCACACAACATGTGTGAGAAACGACTCAGCTAGCTAACTGGGCTTAGCATCACTAAGCTCAGTTAGCATGACTCACTGTAGATGGCAGGTTCTATGTTTGCTCCCTAGGTAACGCGGACCATTACCTCAATGCAGAAATTTCCAAATCTAGCCTGTCCTATTACAAGCAAAAGTTAAAAGCTCAAAAGGATGGAAAATATCTGCTGAATCCATCTCTGGGTCTATTTGCTTCTTTGTCAATTTGACAAACATCCCCAAGGTAAGTGAATATTGACCTCCTGAGGCAGAAAAACATTTTTTTCATGTCTAAAAAAATCCAGGAACATGACGACCGAAACTGCAAATGTTCAATGTGACTGGGGGTCCATAACTGCTCTGATGGCCCAAAGCATGAACTTAGTTTGCTTATGTCTCAGTCCTGCCCTGAGCCAGAGGCTGAGTGGTAGATATCAGTAAAAAATAAGAAATAGAAATAAAAAATAAGAGCTCTATGACAGAGTCCTATATAATTTCTCCAAATCGCAAGAAGCTCAAGGAGCAGAAGGCCAAAAATATGTTCATCAATGAACAAATTTGCTCTGAATAGAATGATAGGACCCATATAGTCCAGCGCCTCACATAAATAAAGATTTCCTTGAAACAAAAACAAACAACCTTGTAAATAGCACTTTCCTTTTTCTTTTTTTTCCTTTTTTTTACCGTTCCGTCCTTCACACAGTGTTGAAGTGTTCCTCTTCACCACATGAAGGATTGGACTGACCCTCAAAGACTAATACACCATCAATCTTTCTCATTTACATTGAGCGCTCATTATCTATTTATAATGAGGCCAAGAAAAATTCCTTTGAGCCAAGACAGATCACCAGCACAATCCACTTTATCTCAGTGTCCCATAGATAAACCAGAATGTTAAAATGTGCACACATCCTCCTGAGGAGATAAAGAGCAGGAAGCAGAGGAAGAACATCAAACATTATCTGCCAAAAGTAAGCATTTTATTTAAAGTACAAATCACAGGAATTTGCAAAGCAACTGCAAACTCTGCAGGATTGAAATACACAAGTCCAATCAAATATCATATATCATATTGTGTTACTGACAAGCTCACATTTTTTTCCTTAATTACACAACAATTAGTACACTAAATCATTACTGCACATAGTCAGCATCAATATACTGAACCTTTTACTGTGTACGCTGCTTAGCAACTGTACCAAATGTTAAACAACTCTTAAACTGAAATAACAGCAGAACCTCAGCCGCTCATTCGTTATAAAAGGAAAGGGGGCTTTTCTTGGGCTTTAATGGTTAAAATGCCCAGCTGACACCCAGTGCTGCTCTGCCAATGTTAAATTATTTGGACATAAAACTTATAAGACTAGCAGCTCCATAAACACCAGCAAATCAGAACAGGATGATAGCAAGCTAATATTGTCCTACGATCCTTCTGCTTGAGTCGCTTGGAAACATTAAAAAGTGATTCAATAAGAGTGAATTATGACTAATGCAGCATCTGAGTTCACTTGTCCATCATCTTTTATACAATACACATTAAGCCTGTTGTTAGAAATTAGCTTATCTAACAGCAATCATTGACAAGTGTAAAGGAAAATGTAGCAACTGTTATACACTGCAGGTAATTTTAAGCAGCTTTATTCTATATAAACTAGAATATATTTTAATATAAAATGTATTCCATTTTATATTCTAAAATAGAATATAAAGGAAAAAGGAAAGAGCAGAAAACAACTTCTTTCTCTGTTAGACAATGAATGGGAAAATAAAGCAAAGAGTTGAGACAGGAAAAATGTTACAGGTTTTTCCATATGTATTTTAGTTGAATTGGTTTAAGATTATTGTGTTTTAGGCATTATTTTATTTATGCTTTATTTGCTTCACGTATATTTTAAGGTGATTCAGTAATAACTCGCTTATCTACCGATGCTGATGACATTAACCTTTGTATTACTTTTCACCAAAGAGCAGCCCTACTTTTAACTCTGGTTTCTATTATCTGCAACACACATCAAAACTTTTGCTCCGTCTCTCATTTTCCATTTAAATACATTTTTAAACTGTACATATAGTTCAATACTGTGCTGGAGATGGTTATTTCTGCTTTTCTGTGTGCGTAGAAAAGAAAAATTTCACTAGCCTTCCTAGCACTCCTTTACTGATCACCATGCAATAATTCCCTTTTAACTGAAGCACCTTTTAATTTTTATTTTAAAAAGTTGCTGCATAAATAAAAGAGATTAATGTAACTGTATTTTTTACTTTACCAGAAGTACAAGTAACCACAATTTTACTAGAGAAGTACTTCATCATAACAGTGGCCTAGTTGTATTTTCTTTCAACAAGAGTGGAAAACTAGAAATAAATTGCTTTTACACACAAATGTATGCTCTTAGCATGAATACACAATCTTCCCATCTTGATCTTCCCATCAAGAAATCCTCTCTGTAAATGCTAACTTGTAACAGAGCACGCTGCCAGCAGACGAAAGCAGACAGCAAATGTGGAAGTGCACATACTTAAGGCCTCAAACAACAATAACATGTTGTGAGCACATGCCCCTTCCGCTTAATCACAGCATTTCACTAATGCGCAGCAGGGTGGCAGAATAAGTTGGCAGCGTGCTCTTTACCCAGACTTGAGCCCCTGTGTCAGCCCCGCTCAGCTGAAGTTTCCAAACATCTTCCTGCTTCGATCATCGGTAAACACAAAGATTAGACAGTAAATTAAAAAAAGGGTATAAAATGTATTTAAAACATTCTAATATTCTGATTTACCAAGCAACGCTCTCTTAAAATAGTTTTATCTATCAGACAAAGCAGAGTCTGTACCTATAGATCAAATGCTGCTGTCAACTTCCAGCACACTTTTGCCTTTTATCTAGAAGGCAAAAATTTTTTGCTGAATCTAATAAATATCGCGAGGACAGGACAGTTAAAGCATCTGAAAGATGGAAAATTATCTCACTTACTGACATAATCCTGATGTGCTTCTGAAAGACAGATTATATTTTAAATTGTGAGCACATGTGAAAATTTCTGTCTGAGCTGTATGCAGTTTAGACTGGTGATATTTTGTCAAGTAAAATAATACTTCCACATTTTCTGTCAGGAAATGTTACATAACAGACCCAGAGCAATGATTTGGAAAGAACTTTGTATAAACACCGGACCCTCTTTGAGATTGTAGCTCCCATTAGCCTTCCACTTTCAGAGCCAAGAATCTCATTGTATAATCTTTAAAACCTAGCAAGTTACCACTATGAAAACGACATGCAGCATTCAGTATATATATAAAGTTCTTTCTTTTTTTTTGCTTCACAATCAAAGGCCACAATCCATCAGGTTTCATGATCATGGAAAAAACATGATGAGGGCTCCTCTTAACAACATGAGCAACTTGTTACACAGTGTGCAGCTGAATTTTCCATTACAAATGCAACCCTTGAAGCCCTCTTCCTGTTTACAAAAAGTTACCTTCAAAAGTACCTGGATGTAAAGGGCTCCATTCCCCTTTAAGGTTTTTACATTTTGTCAGATTACAACCACAACCCTAAAAGTATTTTAATGTGGAATAATGATACAGACCAACAAACTGTAGTGCAGTTGTGAAGAGGACAGGAAATAACACATGGCAACATTTTTAATGATTTGTTTTTCTTCATGCTTTTTTATTTCTGCATTCCTGCAGCATGATTCTGCCACCACCATGATTCATCGTGAAAATGGTTTGTTCAGGGTGATAACCAGTGTTACTTTTCCGCCACATAGGTTAAAAAGTTCAGTTCAGGTCTAATCTATCCAGAGTACATTTTTCACATCTTTGCTGTGTCCTTTTCCTGGCTTGAGGAAAGCTACAAATGGGATTTCTCATGGGTTTCTTTTTCCTTCTTCGTGATATTTTGTGTGTCACATGAAGTTCCAGACAAAAAAGCACAAATTGAAGTTTGTAAATTGACGAAACTTGACAAAAGGATTAAGTGGTATGAATGCATTTGTTTGCATATGGAATATTCTCCAATAGATGTAAACGTCCTAACCCTTAGATAACAATTCAGTCTGCTCTTTAATGCTGCCGTTTCAACATAAATCTGTTTAGATGAAAACAGTTGATTTGTTGTTGGTAAATGGAGAATGGAAAGGTGTGAACGCAGCCTAACGTGGTCACAAAATGATGACAGAGCTGAACGTGCGACAAACAAAATGTCACACTTGCCCCGTGAAATATTGAGATCTGGTGTAGCAAAAACTGTCGCACACAGGCCGCAGCTCTTCACCCTTTACGCATTGTAAAATGTTAATTTGTTTTCTGACTGGAAGACATTCATCTTGAGCTTAACGCACAAGGTGGATGATCAGAGACCAGCGTAAACATGCTAACCAATGCTAAGCAGTGATAAAAACATGTTTTGGTTGTTGCAATGCCAATAAGGATTTTTCTATTCAACTGATTTTTTTTTGTTGATTATTGAGAAATTATATATTTAATCAAATGTATGAGCCAGATGTTTTTTTTTCTTTTATTGTACTTCTTTAACATTGTTTTATTATTTTTGAGAGATACACATCTCATTTCCAATCAGAAACAAATGTCATAATTGAGTAATGGTTTTAACTCTAATCCTGCCAATGTGGTTTGAATAATTGTGGACTTAAATGTACTCTCTGGAACTGTGAACTAAAATTCAACTTGGATTAAATCAGAATATAACACATTTTCTCACAAGCTTTTAGAATCTTTTAGATAGGACTGGACATTTTATTTGGAATAATATGATTCCGACTTGAAATAAAATGTTTCAACATGTGATATTATTGTCACATTAAACACATTCTGGATTGTTGTCAGTCTCTCTGACCAGTTAAGATTCAACTGTCGCAATGTCAGTTTTATCAATATGTTTTCTTGTGATGACAGTAATGAGCTAGGTAGAAAACTCTGGATTTATTTTTTTATATCGTGCTCCTGACTGATACATTTGTATGAGGAGGAGGTGTTGGTCCTTTATAAGTGCTACATTAATCATTGATTTAGTTGGAGAATGGAAATATTATTTCAACCCTATGAGGAAAGCTGGACTTTATTTCAGGTTAATCAGATTCATTTTATTGATGTTCAGTGCGTACCAAATAAAACTAAATGCTGAAATTGAATCCAAGTGTACTTTAACGTAGTATTGGTTTAGATGTTTGCATACTTGCGTTGCGTTTTTTAACCTAATGTTTTAAAAAAAAAAAACATTAAATGATTATGTCTGGTCATATTGTTACAGTAAGCATAAAAGTGGAGTTTCCCCAAATTGTCCTAAATGGAAGATCCAAATTGAAACAAGGTTCCATTGTCTGTGGAAATCATTCAGATTTTCTTTAAGGCATCAGTAAAATAAGTAATAATAAGTAAAGACGTGCCAGTAGTTCCACTGCTTGCTTGGTAATGTTCCTGACTCTTTGATACAACAAGTTCAAATTATAATGGTGGCAAGGGAAACTGTTTTGATAAACATGAACCTCCTTTTCTTCAAGTGAACAATCCTAAACGTCTTTGTTTAAAAAATAAAAAATGAAAAAAAACTAGGAAATACACTGATGATTTACTGCAACAATGGAAGAAATCATTAGAGATTTTGTGTTTGAACTATAACTTGGACTCTAGGATATTATATTGAATATTTTGGCAGGTCGAGGCGGGATTGAACTTTCTTCCTTTCATTTTGTGTGTTGCTGTCTTATGCTGCTATGCGTTCGCTTGTGATTGACCAGTTTTCCACTGAGCATGCGATGTAGGTAAAGAAGCATGTTGAGGGAAAAAATGGGGAATTTTTGCTAAAATTGTGTAGGATATCATCATATTGGGAAAAGGTTTTGAAATTGTTTGTCATGGTCCTCTGGAGACTGTGTGTACTCCTTACTAAGGCAATGTAACTATGCTTGTTCCACATGCTTGCAAAGCGTGAGATCACTCTTGAAACTTTTGTACCTGCTCCACCTAAATTCAAGTTAAAACTTCCTTTAAAGGCAAAAAAAAAAAAACATCAACCCATGTACTTTGTACTAAGCAGTCTAATGTTGTAAATGGATATAATCACAAAAATATAAAAACAGCTGACAACAAATAGGATTAGCACATTTCTAAAATTAAGTTTACAAGTCCTACTGATACCTGTAATAACGTTTATGACTTCTAAAACATTTTTGTATCCTAATTTCAGTTTAGTCAATATGTACACTGCTGTATCTAGGTTACATGCCCTCTTTATTGGTGGGTGTTCTTGTCAATACTCAGCGTCCTCTCTGTAATTACCAGTACAACGTCACATACATTTATTGTAGCTGATGCTCCTCATTTTAAAAAGCTGCCAAATCCCATAACTAAACCTACAGTGTATATTGGATGCCATTCATCTTTTAATCAGGCCACTTCTCGGTCCGAATTTGTTTCTGGTGCCAATTGATATAGGTCAGACCTGTCTGGCCAACGCAGGTCCACATTTTGATTCAAACATTTGCATTCATATTCACTTTCTTCGCCAGCAGCTGAGCTGTTTCTGCTTCAGAACACCACCTGTTTGGATGGAGCCTCGTTATTTATGTTTGCTTAACATCAATTATGAATTAGCGGGCTAATCACCATCGAGTGTGGCATTAACATAATAAGCTTCCAGAGTTTTATCTTACCTTTTTTTCCTCCGTCACAGGATGATCAGTCTCCTAGCAGCTCTTTCCCCCCCCGAGAATGAAAGGCGGTTGCCTCGTCTCGTCAGTTCAAGTCCATTAAAGTGGCTTTCCTGCGTTTAAATCCTCAAGCTGTATACAGTGACGGGAGTGTCGACAGCATTAAGTTAAGGGAATGACCTACAAGGAAAAGGGAAACCCACCACAGCACCGCAGCTGGAGCCAGTTACTCCTCGTCTTGCCAGTCTTTTTGTTTCATTCACAGGAAGGCGAAACATAAAAAAAAAAAATATCGAGCAGTTCGGTTTGTTTGAAGAACAAACATCGGATTTTCTTTGGAAACAGCGCTGAGCGGAGCGACAGTGAGAGCAGGTAAGATAATTACAGAATAAAAGACAAAATTCTTCTTTTGCCCTCCGACGCAAGCGAGGCGCACGATGGATGAGGCATGACTGATGCGCGCTCCCGGAAGATGAAGCGCGCTCGTGAGTCAGACACGCCGCGGCCGTGGGAGTGAACCGCAATAAGGAATAATTCATAGAATAAAATAACAGGATCCTCAGTTAGACTGTTGATTTCTTTCTTCTCTGTTCTTTCTTTTGTTTTTGACGTTTTCGTGAAAAATAACTGTAAGCATCAAGAACATAAAGTGTTGTGAACTAATTATGAATGGACTTCATTTCCCATGTTCGGAGAAAACCAAAGATTTAAATAGGCCTACAGTGTTTAGATTTAGTGGTCGCCTTTGTAATTGTAAAATGATCTATTGCGCTAAAGCCTTTATCAACTGATACATGTTCCTCCTCCATGTTATTCATGCTTCTTTTACATGCGCCTTTCATTGACATTATAGGACTTGTTATATAAGTCTCCGTCCCTGGATGATTCAGTTAGAGCAGTTTTCTGCCCGCAGGGCTGAGATTGCACCCATGCAATGAAAAGGAAAAAATTATATATATATATATATATATATATATATATATATATATATATATATATATATATATATATAAACCACTCTATTAAATAAAGACAGAAA
>NW_015112733.1:80300-137854 GCF_001443285.1 Poecilia latipinna
TATATATATATATATATATATATATAGATCAGCGAATCTCCTTAATAAGTAGAGAAACTCAAATTGTCCCCAGTGCAGTGAATTTTGCAACAATTATGAGGATTATTTCATTTGTTTCAGGAACAGTCTGATGAGCTGAACGCAATCTCTTGCTTCCCATTCATTAAACGAGATGGCTTATACTCAGCTACACCTGGGAGCTGCCAATCCTGCACACAGTCAAACTCTTTCCTGTGAAGTGCCTCCTGGAAAAATATTAGTAAATCCCCAGCTGATTCAGTTTATACACACAGTACCATTCAGGCATCCAGGACTACATTCATAAGTTTTGTTTGTTTGTTTGTTTGTTTTCTTCAATTTTGGCACAGGCTGTTAACATGCAAATCATTATATTCATAGTTTTGTCAGCTCATGTTTATGCTTTCCTTACCACTTTAGATTCCTCCTCCCTGTACACCAGTTTCTTTCAGATCATCTTGTTTCTTACCTCTGGTTTGTCTCCTGTTCACTTTTTGTGCGCTCTTCTGAATGTATCTCTGATTTTTTTTATGTTGTTCATGCTGAAGGGCCAAATGCATTTTTATCAGGTTATCATAAAATAATCTGTACACGATATTTAGGCTTGACTGTGTCTCCAAATGTGTGGTGACTCTTCGTATTGGTGTTGAATGTTGTAGTTGTTGTTTTATTTTCTTTTTTCCTGTAAGTGTTCAGAACCATATAAATCACTGCATTTGCTGATGATTCTTAATCACTCAACAAATCAGCAAAAAACATATACTGTTATCATTTTAATGGTGAAAAAGTGTTGACAGAAAGTTGTTAGACACACATTTCTACTGGTGATTTCTTAAAAGAACTCCACCTAAGGGAAATTTCTTTTAAGGACAGAAACCTCAAAACAAGTAAATAATCTAAAATAACTGACTTTGTTGAAAAATGAGAGTTTGGGGAGGGCGGGGATAAGAAAAATAAGTAAAATGTCTTGACGGCAAATGATAAGACCGTGAATATCTGTAATACATGTCTTCACAAGTTCTTTTCTGAAAAAGACTGGGATAAATTTGAACATAATAACCTATGTTCCCTGACACTCTATGCCTTTAAAATGTCCATTGTTCAGTTGTCAGAGTAAAACGAGTCTAAAAAGAGCTGCCTGTACTGCTCGAATAAAAATGAAGCTGCAATTGAACAACGGGTATCAATTAAATATAGTAGCCTGATAACCAGATAAGAGGTTACAAGTAGGTTAATATTCACTGTTGAGTATGATAGAGGCTTTGTTTTTGTACCATAAACTGACATATGTCCATTATTTAAACTTGACAAGGGGAAAGTGTTGGAGTTTCTAAGATGGTAGGTGACCTGGAAGTAAAAAGTAACAGAAGGCATTCCCGCCCACTGGCTCCACAGGCACCAGGCTGCCCCTACTCTCACTTTCAGCTGTAACCTCCCATTAGACACACACACATAGTGGCGTTGCACAGTATAAGGAACGCCTGGAACATGAATACGGCTGTAATGATATGACCTGAGAGAAGCAAACAAAGTAAGCATGCAAACTAAAAATATATAAATACATGGCAATATACAAAAACAAGAGTGGTATTTTCCCTCCATATTTGGTTCAGTTTCACTAGTCACTCCAAGGCCTGGTTACAACTCAACCAGTAGAACCAAGAAATGTCTGCTTTCTGAGGCTTTGGGCCTTCAGTGAAGTACAGCGAGCACTGTCATGCACAAACAGAGAAAACACAGATCAGTGGTGAACCTTCTTTGGAGAGGCCTTGTCAAGGCTGGGCTGAAATCCACTTGAGATGATATAACATGACAATATTCCTCCACAGGGCTGCGAAGGCTCATTGTAAGTTATGAGAAACGTTTCGCAGCAATTGTTGCCGCCGAGAGTTGCGTAGCTGCTGTGTTTGGAGAGCAATCGTTTGTTCACATTAGCATGGATAGACTTTACCCTTAATAAACAGAATCATAATTTGAAAACGTCATTTTGCTCTGGTTGTCTTTAAATATCTCAAATTGCTTCATGGTCTTAAACCTTCAATAGTTAAAAAGTGGAAAACAAGAAGGGGAAATTACTTTTTCACTGCACTGTATAGCTATTATAGCCTGTAATGTTATGGGGCCTAAGTAGTCCTTTGCAATTACAATATAAGATTCAATGACACTGAATATTTTTTTAATATTTTGTGCACCCCTAATAATAAGAGCAAATCTTTAATCAACGGTGCAGTGGCTGTGCTTTCAGAGACGTTTGTGCTCTGTGAAAAAGAGTTTGTGAGAAGGCAACCAAATTTAGAAGTACTTCCAGTAAGGTGTGCTGTAGCTTCAAAGAAGAAAGATTTAAACCAAACAAGCTACAGAGTGGTACGTCATCCCTTCTGCAAGGAAAGTCCTGCTGGCTCCTCTCCTAGATAACACGTGGTGCCTGACTTTCTCTGCTCTGTGAAGGTGTGCAAGGATGGATAAAAGACGATTCTCTCATAAAAAGGCATTTATTTATGTATTTATTTTTTCTAAAATTATCTTCTGTGTGCAGCTTTCTGTGTTTCAGTATCTGCAGCATCGACCGGCGACTGCAAGGGAATCTTTCCCTCACACAAAATATTGACAAACTTATTTGTGCGAGTCAGATTTAAGCACACAATCCACCCAGGTCAATGTGTTTTGTCTCACATGTGTGAAAGCTGCGGTCCCTGCAGCCAGAAAATGACTGACAAAGCAATCCCTGCCGGGGTGGTGGGGGGATGGGAGGGGGGGAGATGCAAAGTCCTGGATTTCATTGCTTCATAAAATGCATGAGGTTTCTGAACACCTCCCTGGGTCATTTATCGTTTCCTCTGCGTTCCCTAATGGTTTTCCTTGCTGTGCGGGAGAATCATTTATAAAAGCAGCCTTGACAGTCTCTCCAGGGTACAGGATACAGCAGCGAGTGTGCCGCTATCTCCTGATTTGGATGCAGAGGCATGAGCGGAAACGTGAGATCAGCATTTCGTCCTCATTTGTTACTCGTATTCTCTTGTGGGAAAAGCAGTTTAACATGGACCCTCTGGTGGGGTCACTGTCTTTAGAGTGCGAAGTGCAAATTGAAGATTGTAAGTGAATGGACGTAAATTCTTTTTTTTTTTGTATTCTGTTAGGACGCACTTTGTAATATCCAATAGCAGTTTTCCTGCTACGTGGACGGGAAATTGAAGAGATTGCTTTATGATAAGGTAATTTCTTCCATTTTAAGTCTAATCTTGCACTTAAGTAACCATGGTTACTGTATAGTTTCTAAGCTGCCACCAGCCGAAATGACTGAAGACAGTAATGGCCATTGAAAAAAAACGAGAATAGTTTTCCGGCATGCACGCCTGGTGCACACAGTATGTTGTGCATAATGCAAATGTCTTCCAATCAGCTCAAATTTGGTGGAGGTCTTGTCTTGCCATGTGAAAAGCATCCTGTCATTTCAACATTGTGTCTCCCTCCCTGTGTTCTTCTCCCACAAGATGCATGCGATTCACAGGAGTTAAAAATAGATATGCCCCCCCTCACACACTCCCCACCCCCAGTGCAGCTCAGGCCTAACTTTATTTTCGCAGGGGAAATGAAAAGCACATATACTGATCGGGCTGCAGGGACAGAAGGAAAAACAATAACCAATGACAAGAGCCAATGACAAGCCAGTTTCGGTGCACAAACAAAGAAGGGGATTTGGAAGCCTGAATACAAAGAAAAGCTATTTATCATGTTTAAACTAATCTTGCTTTTACTTTTTAGAAGTATAAAATCCAAGTTTTTTTTTTTTTAATTGTGTCTCTTTAAATTGTTTTTCTATAGCTGGTAATTAAAAAATACAGCCATGGTAAAAAAACAAACAAACAAACAAACAAAAAAAACAGTACACCCTCCTTCAGTTTTATGGTTTTATATGTCAGAATATTTATATATTATATATTCAGCCATTTAGAACATGCATCCTAATGAGTCTCATTTGTCTGTACACCTTTTGAAAATAACATTTCATTAAGCCTACATTTGTATTTGGGTTTTTTTTAAGGTATTTTATTGGTCTGATATAATATTTAAGTTTTATATCATTTTTTTTATTAGCTGTAAGTGGAAAATGAACCTCATAAACAGAACATCCACCTATGTGTAATTAATCTAAATAATGTTTTTTTTTTAAGTTGTTGAAATAAACAAGCTTTTCAATAATAGTCCTATCTATTGAATGCGCTAGTAACGAAATGATTGTTGATTGTTGAAATGATGGTTTGCTGTTTGAGTTTCTACATTTTGTTTTGTTTTGTAGAGGAAACCTTTGGAGTACAAATCTCTCAACAGATTCAACACATTAATTATTGAACAAAAATGAGCCCAAAAGGTAAAAGCTGTGTGAGAAAAACTAAGTCCTCTGTTGCTAATCCTATACAACTTAATAAGATAAGCAGCAGGTAGGCACTGCTAGTTAATTATGCCAGATTAACTGAACATCACGAAATGTTACCACCTCTTTAAAAGCAAACATTTGGTCAATTTGCTGCTCCGTAGCATACAGGTGTAAGCTAACACAATGCCAAAAGTCAGAAAGACGTCAGCAATGACGTAAAGCGATGCAACTGCCCTTTGATTTAGAAAACATTTTAAAAATCTGAAGTCCACATATTATTCGCCAGGTTTGAAGGTCCAGCACATCGTCTCAAAGTACAAACCTCAGAGAAATTGAAAAACTTAATCTCAGATTCAACAAGCCTCAGTTAACATGTCTAATGTTACAGTCAATGTTTGGCAAAAAAAAACAACAAAAAAACACAACAAGTAGGGCCTGTTTGGAAGAGTTACTGAGAGAAGTACAGTCTATGCTAACTGTCAAAGCATGGTGGTGGAGGGGTGATGGAAACTAAAGTGGATCAAAACTCTATAAAAGTGTGAGAAAATAAGGCCTCAGCAACTCTAGGTACTTTGTAACTCCTAGCTATTTTTTTAAAAGAACATAAGTGGTTTGTGGGTGTCCAGTCTGAAAAGACTTTCATATCTTTGCTGACCAGTTGATGGCGATAGCTTTAACGTGAACTACATGAATATGCAAAAGAAAATAATCTTGCTGGGTTGCAAATAACTGTAGGCTGTGCTTTGTTTTAGTCAGTCTTTCCACTCAGTTATTAACTTCACTTAAATTTGAAGTTTGTGGAAAATGAACCAGTGCAAGAATCACATTTTTGCTAAATATTGTTCTAAGTATTTACAGAAACTGAAAAAGTAAGAGCAGATGACTTCCTGGTTCTACAACCAATTGAAATTTGGGGTGTAAATGGTTTTGCACAACAGCTTTTCCATTTTGCCTTCATTGTTGTTGAATATTTAATGAGGGTGGTTTCCACAATCCAAATTTGATATAATTTTTTGAGAAACATATGTGTTCACACATTAGCCTTAGAATAGAAAGAGGGTATTCTTTCTTTTAATGGAGACTATATGTGGTCCTCTCACTGGAAAGATAATTCAGTTTTGACACAGTCACATGGACATGGACTCTTCTCTTGAATAATTCATTGTCCCGATCTTACCTTCTGCATATAGCAATATAATAATAATACTTTCTGTTTCTTATAAGGCCGAAAGCAATCTTCACCTCTCATCTGTGCAAACTGAGAGTGAGGCGGGCAGATGATGGGATAGAAGAAGAGCCTTAAGGATAAATAGAGTAAATGAGCAAGAAGGCGACGTTGCGAGGAGATGGAGACGGATGCGAGCATGACACGGGCTGAAGTCAGAGTGTGACAGACATGCGGAGGAGGAGGAGAAGGAGGAGGCAGAGGAGGAAGAAGACGAAGGTGGGGGAAGAGATGCTGGATGAGTCAAAACCCCTGAGCTCCGATGAACTCTCCGTGAAAGACACAGTGCTGAAAAGATGGCTGGCATGTGCCCTCTCTGCCAAGACATGCCTAAGACAATGACATAATTATCATCAAACAAGCAAGGACACACTGCGAGAGCCCCCGACTCACGCTTGGCTCTTTTTTGTTTGGTTTTTTTATTCACTCACTTATTCATCATTTCTCTTCCACTCTCAGTATTACTTTGGGCTGACATCAAAGCCAAATGCGTATAGTTAGAGATCCTGCAAAACGATATAGCATTTCTACAATCCCACTGTCAGTTAATACAAACAGTAATAATAAATAGATTTTACATACAGTGCAGTCATAAAACTCTCCCTAAACTTAAAAAAAAAGTACTATTACTTTGACATTGATATTGCACACATGTATACGGGAACACTTTGGTGAGTAGCGCTGCTGCAAAATGGGGTCACAGAATGCGGTTTAACAGGCTACAGTAACAGAGAGGCATTAACTCCGTCGTAACATGTGCGTACTGCGTGGGTTTTGATTCTGCTGAGCCACAATGTCACTGCTGACGCTCCTTTTCCGCAAGTCTCCTCGCTTTGTTCTGGAGGTAACGTGACTTGCCCTCTTCAAAACGTTTCTGCTCATCGTCTCCTTCAATCTGAGGACAAAAGCACAAGGACAAAAGACTTGCTTTAAGACGCGCATTCGTCACTTTCACATTAGTCTGCACAGGAATGCTTCCTCCGCTGTAACATTATGCAAAGGCGCGAAAGCTCTGATCTAATTTGCCACCCTGCGCTTGGCAATCACCATTCATCATCTCGGTGAAGTGGTCTTTCTGCATCGGACGCGGAAAGTTTGCAGAGGACATTTGCCATCAACACATCTGAAAAGTGTTTAAAGGCGAATCTATAAGGTTCTAGGCTCTAGTGTCGTATTAAACAGCAATACAGTTGGAAAACAGTGCAATTTGGATAAGCTGACAGATCAAATGTAAATAAGAAATGACTATTTTAAGATTACCACTATCTTCTTACAAAGCCCTCAGATCCTGTCTCTTGACCTGTCCAACAACTTTAAACACACGGAGCTTCATTGTCTGTAATGAAACTAAATCCACTATATAAATGTTTTAAAGAAAGTGAGACATGCTTTTCAAAATTTCACACAGATTTCACTAAAACCTTTCAGTAAAGACATTTTGTTTTACTCTGCCCCCCTGGCATGAATCTTTGGTGGAATCAACTGGATGCTCTAGCCTTGACATATCGAGTAGCTTTACACGCCGAAGGAGGAAAAGAAGACCTTCTTCCACATGTTTCCTGTATCCCTTCACGTGACTTAAAACAAACTGCAAACAGAACTTTTATGCTAAGATCAATTTCTTCGTGAGGACACAATCAGATTGCAAACGCTAAAGCAGATACCAGTCTGATGGGTGAGGCGCAAACCTGGCAGACTGGTAACAACTGTGCCATGAAATCCTAGCAGGTTCAAGTCACTGGGGATCATGACTCCAATGTGACGAGAAAACAAACACCAGCGTGAACGTATCGTCGAAGAACAGGTTGAGGAGAATGCAGCTGCAGTTCTTGGTTTGTTTGCCGTCTACCAGTTATATAACCATCAACATATTGCTCAGCCAGTTATGCTTTGTTGCCATTCAGCTGAAAGTAATGCATAATTCCAGTTCGTTGGGTTTCCAAAAGGGGGGAAGACCGAGTTTCAACACAGTTCAGCATTTTAAGCAAATGTACACTATTGGACACGCAGCCCATTCATTCTGTTTGTAACTAAGTTTGTCAACCAAACCTGAAGTGTGTTCATAAATTCAGCGAGTTTATCACTTCTTGCGATGACAAAAAAAAAATTATATTGTGCAAACAGGAAAAGAAACTAGTTATGTATGTAATGATAGAGAGATGCTTCACCTTGTAGGCTGAGGTTAAAAAGAGGAAGGCAAGCAGAGTTTCACTATTGACCGCCCGGAGGAACAAACTGTTTCACAATCTGTTAGTATGTTTTTAATATGCCTTCATTCTTCTACCAGATGGCAGATGATGGCGTGAATTACGTCCCGACTTGGTCTTGAGATGTAAGAGGCTGTTCTGTGGAGAAAGTCACTGTGGAAAGTTGCTGAAAAGAGGGAGTTGTGTGCCACCGATGTGCTCTGCTGCCTCTACTACTCTCGGCAGGTCTTTCTTGTGTAGACCAGCGCAGCTTTTGAATCACACTGTGCAGCAGTAGGTCAGGAGGCTCTCTATTGTTGACCGAGAGAAAGTGGTCAGAAAATCCTGACGGTGCTTCTGCAGAGAAACGCGGTCTCTGTGCAGCGTTCCCCCACCTGATGGGAGATTTGTGTGGTCAAGCTGAGGTCAGTTGAGATGTGTAATCAGAGACCTTTAAAGCTCTCAACCATCATCGCTCTGTGTGCCAAGTTCTCAGCATGTTGTTATTTTCTGGAATCTGTTATTATCTATGTGGTTTTAGAGATGTTTCCGTTCAGGTTAATACAAGAAAACCACTCTGTCAGTGGTAAAAACCTCCTTCCAACAGACTGTCATCACTTTCCATTAGCCAAAAAGTTGGTGGTAA
Source organism: Poecilia latipinna (assembly GCF_001443285.1). Lineage (NCBI taxonomy): Eukaryota > Metazoa > Chordata > Actinopteri > Cyprinodontiformes > Poeciliidae > Poecilia > Poecilia latipinna. The sequence goes on from NW_015112733.1 coordinate 88,751, forward strand.
TCAGGAAAAACTGAATGATTGTGTTTATATAATGGAGAGAGGTCATGGGTGTAAAGGCATAGAGAAAAAAAATCTTGGTTTGCTATCTGACCAAAAACACGAGAAGTCTTGTCTGATTTAACTTTAGGCAGTGAGGAAAAAATGTTCACGTCTTCATATCTGTTGTCTGTAAATATGTGGTTTCAACTGTAGGTGTGGTCCTGTTCAAACCATGTGTGGACAGCCAATCACTGCCTCAGCTGTTTACTTGGTATGCAGACTAATGCTGGTCAAATTAACAGGGAAATGGAACAGAAATGGAAAAAAAGGAGTCTAAAAACACTTGGCGATGATGAGGAATAGTGCAAATGGCTGATAGTCATTAAGGCACTTGACTGTGCTTATTTTGGGTTCTGGGATAATTGTTGGTGACACGACACGGCGGGAGTGAGAGATTGGAGAAAGTTGTACATAGATGAGAGCTGAAATAGACAACAGATAAAACCTACAGACTCCCAGTAAAGCCGCTGATCTTACATGACAAATGGTATCAGACCTCATCAGAGACTTAGTGTTATCTTTGCCTAGAATCATTTGACAACCAGGAGCTTCAGCGATAACAAATAGTATTATTGTTAAAGCAGCCTTGATTACTTTGTGTAAAATAAACTGTTCTTCTAAATGGTGAGGGTGAATATTTTTTAACCGATCTTTACAATGATCAGTCTGTCACAACTGAGCTTTACACAAAGATTATAACGAGACAAAACTAAAGGAACATTGAACAAGTTTCACAGCAACTGCATAAAAACAGCAAAGAAAAACAACATCAGTACCAACATCTGTGTTTTTAACATGATCCGATCAAGTTGCCATGGCGACTGCACACCAGTGGACTGATTAGCCCTTTTATCACTGCTTGTTGCCTTGTTTAATGTGTGTGTTTTGTTTTGTTTTTTTCTTTTTAAGGTGAAGCTGCCATCCGGAGTGTTGGTCACCTAATCTGGTCCTCATCAGAGCTTCAATTGTAGCTTTGGAGCAAAGATGGTCAAATGCACGGTTTACATTTAATATAGTTTACTTCACCCTTTATAAGCACACACTGTATTTTTGAATCATTTTTGAAAGGGGTGTTTTATAATTTATTAATGTATTCCTTTTTGGCATGTTCCTTCTTTACTGAATCAGATGAAGAGATGGCATTCATTGCCACTGATCTGCTTTGAGTTTTGTCCATAAAACGGCTTGCTCTTTATTAACAAGTGCATGCAATCCATTCGAGAGGAGAATCGGGGTAGGGAGGAAAAGTTTGATTTTCTAATCATAGACCCGCTGTGATTATTTTGTGCAAATTGTTCCTGTAATAATTAAATGCTCCACTGGGAGCTGCAGAACAGCTGAAAGTGGCTCGCTGTGGCAGTCAGCCCCACCATGTCGCAACCCGCACCACAGAACAGTTCACACCAGTGAAGCTACACCGCCTTGCAGCCTGAGAGAAAAAAGTTATCCAGTTAAGCGTTTTCATCCTTTCTGTATGCCACAACTGTATGCACTGCCGCAGCATCGCCGTGTTAGCAGAAACAGTTGCTGTCTCAAGGTAAGTTATGAATAAAATAAAAAAAAATTACACATTCAAAAGCATAAAATTCTTCCATTCATTTTTTTTCATTCACTCACTTTTTGATTATTTTTACAAAACACCATAGAAAATACCAGAGGGAACGCAGTCGCTCTGTACCAGTCAAACACTACTGTCGCACTCGCGCCCCTTTGTAATATTTTTACAAAAGACGTCCAAATTTTTCTAAATTTCTCTAGCTTAAAAGACACATATTTAATCAATTGTCATGAGAACAGGTAGGCACTCTGAACTTTGTTCTCAAAAATAATCAATATATGTCACATGAATTTAAGGTATTGTTTTAGCATTAGCAATGTTATGATTTTATGTTTCAAATAAACCAATTGGATGATCTTAAAGAAGAATCCATCAGGGTTTGGGAATCAAGAGACTGACAAATAATTGATTTCTTGCTCTGTCTTCATCATATTCTCCTTTTTTTGTTGTTTGGAGTTTTGTTCCTCAGTAAGTCTCTGAAAGGCTTCAGAATTTGGGCCCAAATCTGTCTGCAGGGTGTTTACTGGGCTGATCACCTTGAACCACGGAGCCTACTGCTGAAGCTCACAGCTTACCGTTGATTCTCGCCACCGAGTGCCGAGTCTTACCGCTTCATGTGACGTCATTGGCCCAAATACACACATTAACACTTGAAGAGCTTTCCAAGTGCTCCTTTTTGAAGCCCCGTTTGTGTGTGTGTGTGTGTGAAATCCAGCTGTGGAAATTCACAATTCATTAACCACCTGTGGATCTACTACCTTTGTACCGTTACTGAAAGGAAACACATCTCTAGCTGCATTCCTTACCAAAACACTGCTTTTGAATAATATGAGAAATGTTTGACAGTAAACAAACCGACTGAAAGGGTTGCATGGTGGAATTATTGCCTTGCAGCAACAAAGTCATGGGTTCAAATCCCAGCCTGGGTTTTTTTTTTTCTGCATTGGGTTCGCATGTTCTCCCCATGCATGGTTCTTATCCTCCTCTCTACAACAAACAGTGTCCTACTTAAAGATGTAACACACTTTGGGTGTCTGCACTAAAACTGTGTATCATCACAAAACGGTTTGCTTATGAAAATAGCGGCCAAATTTTAAACACTTTAGACTGGATTTTCTTTAGATCTGTCATGAATATTTAAGCATCTTTGCAAATTCATGAATAAGGTATGTTGAAAACCTTATATGCATAATTAATCATCCACTCCAGACTCATGAGCTTTGCTTCAGTGAGAACAAACAGCTCCGTGGTCTATGTGCCGTGCTTTGGATTACTGGAGTTTCTGGTGCGAGTGCACCCGTTAACCCACGTGTGGCCGTTTTCAATGGTGGGCATCTAGAAGTAAATGTGCATCGTTTCATGTGGACCACAGAAGGTTGCCATGAGAACTGGGCTTGTTTTTGTGTCAGAGGAGGCTAGCTGAATCTCTGCCAATGAAGAACGAGGAAGATGGGAAGGAAGGATGAAGAGGACAACAAAAAAGAGGAGTAAAGAGAGGATGGAAGGAGAACGAGAGGGAGGTGGGGAATCTGAAGAGAGTCGGGAAGGACAGATGACCAAAGAAAATCAAAGATAAACGGATAAAAGAGGGGAAAAGAGATAAATCTGTTGCCAGCTCAAAAGGGATGAATGCGCTTAATTTATTCATTAGATGTCGGCAGCCAGCCTCGTTCCAGTTGCAGAGGAAATACTGACCCTTTCGCTTTAACAGAACCTTTCAAATCCATGAGAGAATAAAAAAATTGCTCAGGTCTAAGGTGCTTGAAGACATTTTCATTTATTTCCAAACCGGACTGGCAAAGCGCATACATCGTTTCAGTACTTTTCAAGGGTACCGCTGCGAAGACAGTCCCCTGAAGCCCTTCGTGCTCACGCTGTCCTCATGCCCCACTTCGGCGCTACCAGCAGTGCACGCACATTACCACATCCCCCCGCCCCACCCTTCCCCTCCACACACCCACTCTTGTACAGTCCCTCACCGCGCCCCCCCAGTGTTGAGCTATAAAAGGAAAATCTAAAGATAGTAACCACGGCGAGTTCACTGGAGAGACACTAAGGATTTGAGAATGAGGGGGGGAAAGCACCTGCAGTTAAAAATAGCAGAGGCAGGCTTTTCGATCAGGCTATTTATAGAACACAACTGGCTCAAAAACCGCCTCAGTGATATAAAAATTTTAGCAGGGATGGTCTGACACTTGTTTTTCTAGCTTTCAGGGTTGGTTATATTTTGCCCAAGAGGACAGAAATCTAATGATTGGACTAATAAAGAATATGGAGGATGGAGAGGAAAGAAAAACGAGTGGAGCTCTAGAGTGAAATGAAGCTGATCAAAGTCTTGAAAGGGAAATGTTTTTTTTTCTGTGCAAATCATTCAAAATTAACGTCAGATAATGCACTAATAGAGAGATAAAACAGAAGCTGAATCTCATTATGTGTGACCTCCCCACATTATTCAATCCTTTTATAGGACACGGCAGGAAATGAAGACCCGGTGATATCCACCCAGGTTTTAGCCCTTTTCAATTTGAATTTTTATGTGAGCTTGTTAAAGAAAGAGAGAGAGACAGAGAGAGAGAGAGAGAGAGAGAGAGAGAGGAAGAGAGAGTTGTTACTGAAAGAGGGAAATTTGTGGCTTTTATGAAGTTGATTCAGCAAAGAGATCTTTGAAAGAGGTAAGACTAAGTGGAAAGCAACACCAAGCAACTGGAAAATTCATACATGCAGTAACAGAAGAGGAAAACCTCCCTCCATTTGTGCTGAGAAAACATGCTTTTGAGATAAATACATTCAGAGAAATGTTTTGGTTTTGTTCCTTTTAATTTTTTTTTTTTTTTTTTTTTTTTTTTTTTTTTTTTATTCCAGCGCAACAAAACAATTTGCTGCTGCTATACAAATTCGAAGCTTTGAAAACTCTCAAATTCATTTTGCCTGTGCTGTCTTTGTCCTGTAAAACTAAAAATAAATAAGAGGAAAATGTTATGCAAAGTGCTTCACAGCTTTGCACAACAGACTCCCAAACAATAGAAAGGCTTCAGAGTTAAAAGGGGAGCGCAGATAATTGTATACCTAAATAATTACGGTGGTGGCAGGCCACTTCTCACCACTCCTCAAACACAGTTCCACTTGAGCTATGGCAATAGCAAAAAGGCAGTAACCCAAAAAGACAACTTAACCTTTTCAACATTTTTTTTTCACAAATTTTGCCATGTGTACACCACACATGGCAGGAATATCTCTTAAGACGCTCTTAAATGTCTTCCAATAATCAAGGCATGCTAAGATTGTTTGAAATGGAAAATAGGGACAAAAAAATGGCATAAAAATCATTTGAACTAGGCATTAAACAGTACTCCAACACATTTCAATTTAACTTGCATCAATGTTACCACTGGTCTGAATCAGCAGCAACACATTTAAACTGACTTCAAGAGCCCCTTACTCTGACCTTTAGCAAACAAACATGTCCTCTCCTTCAGTGTAACACCATAAGCTTATCAATGAAACTCAATCCAGACTTTCTAAGCAGCCAGGTATCAGTTTACAGATTAACAATCAATCACTATAATAATAGCAGGGAAACTATCAGGTGTCATAGCCCCAAGAAACAAAATCCATATGGCAGCTTTTAATATTTAAGGGTAATTAATAGCGTGTTATCCCACAGTCATCCTAAATACTGTATATTAATGTTTTAAAGTATCAAAGTGCTAAGTGGAAACAAGAAAAATCAATTTGAAAATCGAAGTTCAGTAAGGAAGTTGGTTTAAATCGCTCCACTAAATTAATTGGCTTAACAATTAATCAGTCAACCAGAATTCAAGGTAAATGGATTCAGGCCAATCACTGCAGTTGTATAACGGTGGAAAAGTAAAGTTGTATCAGGCCATTATTCATTAATGCAGACGCAATGAACCAAAAAGTGATTGGTGCCAGCATAAAAAGCTCATTTTAAACATGTACATCATTCGGTAAGATAATGATCACAAACTGAAGAGAAAACAAAGAGCCTGATGACAGATTCAGGTCTTATAAACACTATAGTCCTTTAACATGCAAGTACTGAATAATAAGAAACAACGATGTTGGGATTAGTTGAGTTGCGGGCAGGAGACCGTTTAGCTCTAATAGCAGGGCTGGCAGATCAACCTCTGTCGTCTTCAGACAGCCATCTGACAGTAACTGCTTCTAAATGGGACATAAAGCTGGATCAGCTAAGCAGCTTCATTATATTTATTAAACTGTAGCACACAAAAATGTTGGAGCACAGTTAAGATTGGTATAAAAGTTTGGAAAATCTTTTTTGTAAGATCTAAATTACATTTTGAATAAAAAACACTTATTTCTTAGTTTTTTGTTGCAGGACAGCCAAGTTGCCTCACTTTGTTCCAACAGCACAGCGTCGAGTCATCAGAAGCATTTTGTCTGTTTTTAATGGTCGACTGGACAACCGAATAAAATCCAAGGATCACTATTTAAGAACCGCCCAGCTCCTGTGCTAACCAGCTTCTGGCTATAAAACACTCAGCTCAACCAACCATGCAGAAAAGCTTTAAGTGAGGAGGAAGTTCTGGAAGGCTTTTCTCCTATTCTTTTGCACAAAAACAGGAAAAGCCATTGTCCTTAATGGCATGCCAAATGGATTAGAAAAAGTACTTTTTTGAAAGTACAATTTTTTTTCTTTTTAGTGTTTTCTATTGATCCCTTACAGAAGTTATTAGGTGACCATTTTCACAACATTAAAGTAGTCCGAGGTGAAATTCATTCAGTTTTATCCAAATGACTGTCTTTACTGCATTTTCAGATCTTGTGGATGATATCATCTCTCTTACAGGAAACACTGACGTTAATGAGGTTGACAGGTTGACATTGGCGATCCAGACATGTGAATAGTTTGCTCTTACTGATGGAAACTGAACGCACGCTCCCTCGTTTCGAGTCAACCTCATGCCATGTTAAAGCCCACAGTAAATAGAAAGCTGGAAATAGCACAGAGTGAGCTTCGGCGTTCCTCTCGCTCATTTGTGCTCAGTGATCTGTTCACATGAAGCCAAGGCTCACACGTACAGATCTGCACTTGCTAAGGCAGCTTCCTTTTACTCGAGGTACATATCTACAATGTATGCATCATTGTGCAAATTTCTCTCTATTCTTCTTCTTCTTGTTAAGCTGGCATGTTACATCAGCAGTAAGGGATCCAATTAGTTCTCCTTTTTTAGCGTCGAATAGACTTTTTTAAAACAACATTGCGTTTTCCTTAGAATGACTATTTCTATTAAAATTTACAAAGGCTCACATTATTACTGAAATCTTCAAGTATTGAAATCCAAGCAGCGAGCTGCCTGTTTGAGATGGAAAACCTGGTAATGAATGCACAGAGGGGGAGGCAGACAATGGCCGAACTAAAGGGCTGGTTTTGTGAAATGGAAATAGGAAGAAACATCGGAGCTTTTGAAAAGGCCAACCCGCAGGAGACACATGTTTGATGATCATTACTATCTAGCTGATGCATCACCAGAGAAGGATGTCTCGTAGTTAAGCACGTCGTTTTTTCTTTATAAAGGGCAAGTATGATGGTTTTGAGATGGAAGATATAGAAATCTTTAAAGCATAAAACATAAGTCAATCAAAATTGGCCTTTCCGTGTATTTTAAAGCACATAAGTCATTTCAAAATACTTTCCTGAAACAAAAAGTACCTTAGTATTCATATAAAACAAAAAACAGTACCTACAATTGATGGTAATGAAGCTTACAAAACAGCTGAAAGTGACTGGCAATTGTTTTAAAGAGAAAATTTGTTTTCTAACAAAAAAAAGCAGAAAGGGAAGATTTCTCCTGATCTACCAGAAACAATCTGTATGCTCAAAACCACTTTGCCTTGGGAATCAGGATTCAGGCAAAGTAACAACCCAAGGATTGGGTTGTTACCAATGGTATATCATAAGTAAATGATATACCATTTCTAAGTATATCATTTACTTAGAAATGGTCAAACTTGAAGGGAACCTTGTCCGTTGGAATGATATGATCCAGTGAGACACTCTGCTAACTTTCAATAAAATCACTGAAACTGTTGACTTTGACTTGGAAGTCTGCTAGCAGTTTCCAAGTGGAATTTAAAGAACAATGTCCATGCTTTAAATTACGGTGAAGTGCAGAGCGGAGCAGAGACGCATGCAGTGTAAAAGTGATAGAGAGGTGAATGCATGGCATAAAGCGGTAAGAACAAGAAGGTCCGGCTGCAAAGTAATTTATGATCATCATCTTGGCCAATACCAGAGCGTAGAATGTCACTTAATTTCAAGCAGATTATATCTTACAAATATATCTAACTATCATGAGCTTCAAGTCAGGACACAAGTGAAAACTAAAAGAAGTAGCAGGAAGAAATAAACCTTTTAAAAATAGCTGTCCACCTTCAAATTCTACTGGATGCCTATAGCCAAAGACTCAATGCAGAATTTATGAGACAACCAATCTGAGATAAAAACAGATATTGACACTGCTAAGTTTGTCTTTCTTTTAGAAAATCTTTGATTGTGCTCGCATTTAAAATTACAATTTCAAGCTTAAAGATTTTTTTGGAGATTTTACAGAGACCAAATTTTTGTTCAAGAAGAGACAATGGATTCTGAGGTAGAAATCTGCTTCACTCTTCACTTTCAGCCTGGTACCATTTTTGCTGCTCTGGCTTCATTTATTAATGCGTCTCTTTGGCTTCTGTAGCGAGCCACACGTACTTAAAGTTTAATGATGAGCTCAGGCACTAACTTTGTAAATGTGGTTCAAGTGTTCACTTGAGAGAATAATGACCTACTGCTGGACTTTCAAATTTCTCTGAAGCTGCTTACTCAGCTCATGTCGCTGTCATCAGCTTTTTCTGGGCTTGCAAAGCAAAGAGAGAAGCATCATCACTACATCGCAAGGAACGATCTAATCCAATAGCATTGGGCAAACCTGAAACAAATTAAACTAAAAAGGGGAAATTTGCAACCAAACCGAACATAAAAACAGTAATTATTGAATTATGAAATTATGAATCACGACGACATTTCTACGCATTTACAGTAAAATAAATATTACATTTAAAATTAATTGCAATCCATTGAACCCTTTGTTTATTTTTTGGAACAGGATCTCAAGGGCCCCTCTCTTGTTTAAATATCACACGCCGACAGGATGAATTCACATCTTTCTGAAGAGTTGGACGGGATTTCAAAGGATCATCATAGAGAGAGTCAGGGCGGGTGAGTGGCGCCAGGAAATAATTCAAATACATCGGGTCAAAGCAGATGGCTCGTGTGCATAATGTTTGCATAATAAACAGGGTTAGGATCACCATGCAGCACATAGCCAGGGCAAACAGCATCCATCTCTTTCATGTCCACACGTTAACCTCTGCTTTTACTCCCCAGAACTGCTGAGTCAGACAGTCACTGACAATAAGGACTGTTTTCAGGAATAATGGCCTTTAATTCTCAGAAATCAGATCAGGGTAATGACTAAAAACTCTTTCCTTCACTTCAGTCGGTTAATAGCTTATGCTTAAATGTATCAAAGTACCGGTAATTTAAAAAGTCTCAATAAATATCAATCTCCTAAATAACAGACCAGTCTTGTATCTAATGAAACATCAATCAGGCTCCAAATAAGTGATCAGTCAGTTAGCTAGTATTAGCAACAAATGAGAAAACTATTACTGCCTAAAGGGAAATTTCTATAGCTTGAAATAAACATTCGGAACAATATTTAATGTGATTTAAGGCATAACTTTTAATGAAAGGTTTTCTTGACCTATTGCTGAAGTTTAAAAAAAGCCTAATTTGAGTGAGACTAACCAAAATAATCAGAGGGCCTTACTTTGAGGCCTGGATCATCTTTTTTGACCTCTCAGTGACCCAGACTGGATCTCTTGACCTGCGGTTCTCACTGTCCTGTTCTCCCTGACAGAGGAATCCCTGCACGACAGCTGCTCTGCAGCCCGAAGGCTGGTCTGGGGTTGAGGGAAGTTTTGGCTAACATATCCCGCACAGGTCAGTGGATGGTTACCTACTTTGGATCACCCCGAAGCCAAGTTAGATATAGAAAACAAAATGTTCTTAAATAAAGTCACTGAGTAATGCCCTGAACATGTGGAGATGGGCAGGAAATAGAACACAAGAAACTGTTTGAATGTCACAAGAAAGGTGAGAAAATGCGCTGTGCATAAAAATAAAGCAGATTAAGACTTGATCCAAATTGACTGAAATAAAACTTATTGGATTTGGGTTCTGCTTTTTCTTGTCTAGTCTTCCCAACAGGCCTGTGTTCATTCTGCAAGAGAAATGTGTTATTTTACCTGACGTGGGAAAAACAAGAACAAAGTTCCTCTTGGCCACGAGATTTAACACTTCTAATGAAACTGAAGAGCAGAACTCCCAGCACCTCGTCAAAATGGCTCTACCACTTCAGACTTGGAATCATGCACATTTAAAATTTTTGACCTATAACATGCTAGCTGTCTGAAAGCACAGAAGGAACAAGTTCTGTCCAGGTAAATGTTTCAAGAAAAAGCTAAAAGAAAAGGAAAACAATTCATTGTTTTCTTGTAGTTCTAGAAGAAAGAATAACTCTTTTCATTTCTTGCGAAGTGCAATATGTACAGCAAACATATTTAAATGCTAAGTTAGGAAAGGAAAAGGTTAGATTGGAGGTGTTTGTACGCTCCACAGTCTTCAATAGTAACCTTGTCGCAATCAGAGTGAAGCAATCGGCATGCAAAATGAACAAGACAGAAATCACACATTTAAATGATGATGTGTTACTAGAAATTTATGGTGAATTTATCTTTTTCCCCAGTAAAATCTAGTAGACTACAAAATCAAAATAAAACCTCTTTTGTCTTTTATTTTGAGCCAGACCACTGAAACATGATACTGTGACTTTAGTTTTTTTTTTAATGATGGTTTGAAATGCAGAAAAAAAAAAAAAGCTTAGTACCAACCTTTAGAGGCGGGACATTTAGCGGTTTATTTTCCTTGTCAAGCGAGATGAAGGTGAAGAAGGCTGAGACAGCACGATATTTTCCTGTCTGCGTCTCCACCAGCGAATCGGCATCCACCAGCACTTCTATTTCCATGGACCTGTTGCTGACGAACGTGAGCCGGCCCGTCACCGTCACCACGCAACCTTGGAGAGGAAAAGAGAAGGGCATTGAATAAATTGGTTTACCAAGTTTTTTTCTTAAATAAGTACATGTAGCATTTATCGATGCGATTTAGATTTACATCTCAAAATCGCTTTTGTTTCTGAGACGTTCATGACTTGCTTCAAGTACTTCTTGGTCTAATTTCATTAAAAAAATAAAAAATAAAATACAATAAGCTGCAATGGACAAAACATGAGGACCAGCAACACCCATTCATATAGGAAAGTAAACCTTGAAATCATAAAAAAAACTGAGTGAACATTCAAAGAACATGTGCAGTGATCCAGAAACATTTTGAGCTTTAGCAAGTTAACACTTTTAATTTCCAATTTTATTCTGTCCTGTATGTGAGCTTTTTTAAAAGGTTATGTTAAACTGCTATGGGAAACAGTCTGTTCTGTATTTTAAGTAAAAAATACAACACCTTTTTGAAGATAAACCTCATATAGATGAGAGGCAGCTCACTTCAGACTTTTTAGACGATTTTTAGAAAAGCATGAGCATCGTTTATTAAAAAAAGAAAAAAGCAAGAGTGAGAGAAATATGCTGAAGATAACAAGCTGTTATGCATGGCTGAGAGGATTAGGGGGAAATTATTTATTCTCATCGAAAATTCAGCAGCTTCTTACGACACGCTGCAGAGAGGCGAGACGGTGGGACATTTGGAGCAGGAGGAAACTTTACTGACAGCAAGACGTATGAGACGGCCAGTCTTACAAGTACTGAGGAGAGTTTATTCATTCATCCGCTCACACAAATGTAATCTGTGCTGCTTTTCTCTCTGAAAACTGTGCTCTTTTCTCAGGTTCACCACAGGGCGGTGGGAGAACCAGTCTGCCACTATAACTGGGCATGGCTGGTTCTATTCCTTTATTCTCTTTGATGTGCCTGCATTGTATTATTACCACTGTTGCCATAGAGACAAGGAGAGAAGGTGTTATCTCTGCAGGCTGAGAAAGATCCTGGCTTAATATTGAAGTGCTAATAAAACAATAAAAAGCCAGGGTAATAAAAGAGACAATGTTTTCAACCAAAAATTGTCGCCTTAAGAAACAATTTAGACGTGTTACTCAAGTACAGAATGCAAAAAAAAAAATGCTCTTCTTATGGAAAATGCTATTAATGTGCAAACACGCAAGCTGGTGACTTTGATCAAAATATAGTTAACTATGACGTTTTTAGGTACTCCTGATCTTTTTTATTCTTGGTGAAACATTGGACAGTGAGAAATGGTAGAAGATTGGGAAAACAACAATTATATTTTTTCGCTAACTTAATTCAAAACATGGCTGGTTCTGGTTCTATATAAAAGATGATGTATTAACTGTGACATCCAGATCGAAAACATCTTTCCCAGACAAACTGTAAAAGGGTGATGTAGTACAATGGCTGTATATCAGGATGAGTAGCGACAAGTAGACGGGCTGATACACTGAAGCCATTTATCTTCCCCCTTGTCATCTGCCCCTTTGAGTGTTTTAAGATGTCACCACCAGGACCGAGTCCAGTCTCATCGAGATAAATCGCCTCTGGCACAGATGTAGACAACTCAGCAGAGAGAAGTGAGATCAGCTCAACGGCATTATGTCAAAAATGAGTCTTGATGATGGGTCTGTTTTTTTTTTTTTTTTTCTTTTTAAAGACCTCGGTGATTAATAATTGATTCATGCGGAAACATCCTGCATGTGTGCAGCTCTGAAGGTCGGCTCACGTTTTCGTCTGATGCAGCAAACCTGCGGTAGAAGCTTAAAGATGTATACATTGAGCTGAGCGTGCAAAACGGAAGATTTGCCCTCTTTGGGACAGTCTATGTTAGTAACATTTATCTTATGAACAACAAGCAAAAATGTTTCCCTCTAGTGTATTAAATTGGTTGAAGTTGCACTACTTTCTCATCTCGACTCTAGTGCTTATCATGAAGAAAAGCATAAAACATCCAAACTGTACAAGCATAAAAGCAAAATCATGTTTATGTAGTTAAATAAAACAAAAACATAATTTTAAGATTTTAAGATGAAACACTGTCATTATCTCCATCTTCATTGCTGTTTTTTCTCTCCCTCTCCCTGGTGTGTCCTTTCATCTGACATTCAGCTTTTGAGGTTTTGTTATTTCTTCTCATTATTTGTACCTCTGGCTATTTCGCAGTAATTGATCACAAAAAAAGAGCAGTGACTATACACCGGACATCAATGGGTAGAATCTAACATCTCTTTCCCGCTTCTAAATAACAACTATTTTTTTTAATTTTTATTTTTCAATCTGACATTACAGTTCCTTTACGTTTTGCAAAGAGTTTGGTTTGGATATTGTGTGACATTGATGTTTTAGCTGTGAAACAGGCTGGTGTTTTTGGACTTTATTTTATTAAGTTCCACTTTTGTAACAGTACATCACGTATTATTGTAAATCTTATTTTATTTTAAAATGGAAAAGAAATGCCCCCATAATCCCCCTCCCAAAAAAAGAAAAAATGGAATTAAAACTACACTTTAATGGCAAACCCTCTAAATCAACCGAAGTGAGACTTAGGTTTTTACATGGACCACAGTTCGCTCTTCTCAGCTCACATCAGAGTTCGATTACGCATTCACACCTCCACAAACGGACGAGACTTTCTAGGAAAATGAACTAAAGTTTGACTAAACAACCTTGAAACACACACTACAGGGATTTGTTACATATACCCCGAAACAACATTTTATTTTTTTAAAGTCCGTCTTCTTGTTCAACGTCCAGAGCTGTTCAAAAAATGTGTTCAGTATAGAAATCATTCTCAACCAGCACGCTTAATCATCCGAGGTCAAGATGACTCCACAAAGCAGCAGGGAGAACTAAGTGTTACTGGTCGTTGTTATAAGAGGCTAAAATAAAACTAACACTGATGCTTGAGCCCTGGGAAAATGTATAAAAGAACAAAACACAATATGAAAAGGAGAAACTCTGAGCAGATATAGTCGGTGACCTTTAGAGAATGTTTTCTTTTTGATTCGCAGAAGCCCCTCTCGCACAAACTGGAGACAAAGTCTGAGCAGCTGGGCATTAGAGATGACCTCAAAGGAAATAACTGCACATTTTTTTCCAGTTGATTTCTGTCACTTGGATAATAGGATGATTTTTTGTTTTGTTTTGTTTTGTTTTGTTTCCAGTTGTAAACACAAACAAAGCATGTCTGCCAGTAAGAGAGTTCTGTTTTTTTTTTTTTTTTTTTTTTTCCTGCTTGATCCATTAGCGATACTGGTAACAAACATCAATCAGTCCAGGTCGGTGCAGGTTTTACTGGGAAAACCTATATCTGAGCTAAAACCCAAAGTAGCACAGCAGGTGCATGGTTACCATAGAGACTATGAATACAAACTATTGGGGAGACATTGCTAACTCAGGAATAACGGGAAATATTCCAGTATCTTTGCTACTTGGGTATTTACTGATACCCAAGACGCTTTGATACCCTGTGTTTGACCTCCTACATCTTAAGAATCATACTACTGCATCAAAACCATCTAGAAAAGACAAATACAAATGTGCACATGCATTTGCACACCAGCGCAACACTGGTACAGCTAGAAATAGAGGACATGCATGTGGATTTTAAATAAAACATTTTTCTCATACTGCGTTTTAGATTTGCATGCAGTTCTTTGTAAAGTGGAACTTTGAACAAAAAGCAGAGGAGAACAAGTTCTAAAAATGGTGACGAGGCGGTCCAGTCCTGCTTGCCACCTCTAACGGCTTCAGCTTATTCTGCAGCCTCTTTCCGGTGTTTTCAACATCTCAGGCCCAGCACACTGCTGCTTTTAAATCCTTAGGCCTTGATTGACAAAACCAACACAACAAGTGAGTTATCCTGCTTGAATGAAGGAGATGTAGTTGAAAACACGTGTACTGTAAATGCAAAGCTGAGCTGGCACAGTCGTGCTGAGCTGTGACATTTCCTTTCCACTTCATAATTCAACAATGGGTAGAGATGAAGCCAGTCTATTGTTAACATTTTTATTCTGGGGGATCACAACATCTGAACATTAGGACTAGATGTCTAGACAAGGTACTGTCTGAAGAAAAAATGTAAAAAAAAAAAAAAAAAAACTTAATGTGCTGCTTTTGAAAATCCACCAATTTTTACAAAAATCATAGTGTTGAAGATAAATGCGATTCCTCATGCTTTAGAAAAATGCACTTGAGAAATCATTTGACTCAGGTTATGGGTGTATTATTGTAAAAAAAACTTCCCTGGATGAAAAGTGCAAAAAGGCAAAGTGTCAAAATGACCAGCAACGTGTCAAACACTTAATGGAAAGTTGAATTGTTCATTAAACTTCAAAAGCAAAATTATAATCCCTACCCATTCTATTAATCCAGTGTAATTGCTGAACTTGCTAAATTCAAATAGTGCAGCTCATTTCACCACTGCTACTTTAATAGATGAGTGATAGAAATCCAAGAGCGCATTCACCAGTCTATCCTTACCTTTTCTAATCTTGCGATGAAAGTTGATGGCATCCACAGAAGCAGTGACGATGTTTGTGCCGCAGTGCCGAAAGGCAACAATTCCAGCAACCTCGTCCATCAGCTTCATGGCTACACCTGTGCCAAACACAAGCACAAAGAAGCTTTTACGGATGACGATTTTTAGATGTGCACTTCATTACACTTGGAAAACAGCCTTACTCATTTCTTCATTGATATAATTAGTACTGCCACAAGTTGGACCAGATAAAAGTCTGATTTAGTAATCAAACTGCTTAAAATTCTTAGAAATAAAAGACACAAATAGCCATCTTGACATCAACCTCTGCTCAGGTAGGCTGTGGCATTTAAACAATGCTTAAACGGTGCTAAGGAGCCTAAAGTATGCCAAGAAAACATCGCCCACACCACCACACCACCAGCAGCAGCCTGAGCTGTGAATACTAAGTTGGGTGGATAAATGCTCTCCACCTGAATGTCAAAGCTGAAATTTACCCATTTTCCTTTGACCTCTGACATCAACACGGCATTTTCATCCACACAATTGTAGCCTGCTGGATATTTTTCTCTTCTTTGCACCATTTTTTGTAAGCCTAAAAGATGGATCATGAAGTTTAGTATCACAGAAAATCTGAAGTTTCTGAAATACCCGGAGCAGTGCATGTGGCTGCTGCTTTACGCCTCCAAAGAGCGCCATGCCAACCTATTTTTTTTTTATTTTTTTTTTCACCAAATGAGACATTTCTGAGATGGACTTAAGTGGGAACCCAAATACAATCACACTGGTGAACTTAAAGGACCTTTAACAGGACTTCATTATGGTGTGGGAGTGGCAGAGTACTCCAGAAAACTTATTGAGTCTTACCAGAAAGTCTAGGAAGTTCAACAAATACCAACTTTTGTTTACAATAAAAGGTTTATCATCAGTTTTTCTCTAATTTTTGACTGCATATTATCCTTGCATCAATGCTTTAGCTAACTCTTTCTCTTCAAGAATGGCACTAGGTGGAACTACTATTTTGGCAGGGATATGAACATCATTTATTGGCAAATGTTAGTCTATTTCTAACATTTTAGTATTGTTCTGATGAGTAAAAACCAGCATTTATTTTAATCTTTATTTTAATCTTTTTATGCGTTTTAGAAAGTTGGAAGCAAAAAGGTGGTGACTATGTCCAATAAAATCGGTCGTTGGCCATTCTAGCTATATTAACAGGCCCAAGAGTTCATATCTGCACATCTCTAAATTTCAGGCTTGAAGATTTTAGTCTAAATCACTGAGCTTGAAGCGAGGTTAAAGCCTACCAACAATCACTTCAGAACGTGGAAGCAGAGGAGTTCACACATCCACACCCATGCCACACACTCAGCCCTGGCAGCTGGTGACATGTGTAAAGGAAATAGTTGTTTGATGATTCCTCACAGAAAGTGGGACACGTTGTATGGAGTGGGCGGGATGGAGATGAGGGAAAAACAAGGGGATGACATCTGCTTCTCAGAGACAGTCTGTGAGCATGTGTGACGTGTCTGTTTGTGAATGTGTGCTCATTTACAGACAGTCAGACCATTCGCCACACACTTCGGCCGCCCCGACTGTTCCTTCTGAGCTGCGTTATGTGTCTTTTATGTTACAGAAAATCAATAAGGATGCTTGCTGAAGGCTGATTCTGCTCCCTGAGGTATATACCATCTGCACTGTGTGGCTCTATTTAAGACAGCCAAGTGTGTGGGAGCATAAACAAAATGTGCTGCTTCGCGTTTGCCATGAAACTGGGCCCACTGAGCTGATTAAGATTTAAAGATGCAATTAATTTGACATCCAGCAACAGTCTCATCTTTAAACCGATTAACAGCATTTTTAAAGTATGTCCACTAGGAGTATTACTCTGGTTATGTATGCAAATTTGAGACCAGATATTTCAAGACAGAAAATGAACCAACTTGTCAACCAAAAATGATCACCTCACAGTTCAAATTGGTGGCAGACTCCCCCGTTCTGTATGCAACAAAACATCATGCATACCTTCCTGAGTCTGTTGAGAAGATATTTTTGAACTTTTCCACTGTTATGTTTTGAAAATTGATGAGCTCTCACTTGGGATGGAAAATATCACCTCGGTGTCCAGCACATGCAAACCCTAGAGTGGTCATGTTTGCGCATGTAACATTTAAAGGTGGTGGTTGGTGACCTCAACAAAATGATGACAGCAAATAAAGGTACTGTGTCACAAGAGATTACAAATTAGCATTGGTTTGAAAAACCCTGACTTTAACCAATTTGACTTCACTGTTTGGATCAACTGAAATGTATACAAGATTGGATTAAAGATACTTTGTTAATCTAATTTAAAGTGCCTTGAGATTACAGGCTTTGAATTGGTGTTATATAACTTAAATGAACTCAACTGAATTGAATAAAAGGTGCAGCATCAAGAATTATTAACTTCATGTATAGTCATCACCATTTACATTCTTGCTTAATGCACAAAATTAGTCTACTATATTCGACCCAACAAATCCATATTAGAACCTGCTCACAATAAAAAGCATTTGACCAAAATGCTTGAACAGAGCAAGTCAAGGACAATGCTGTCCTGAACGACTGTAGATGCTTGTCTTTGCTAATCACTACTGCCGGCTTAAGCATTAATGCAACTCCTGCAAAAAGAAAAAAAACATTCTCCTTGTACAGTCAGAGTAGAAGGTTGAAGTAATCCTCAATGTGAGACCGCAAACGAGGACAGCCTAGGCCAAGACAGCCCTGGGCCTGACGTTACACATTCACTGGATGACATGGCACTCATGACTCTCTCTTTGCCGTAGGGTGGGAACACAAAAAGGCGGAGGGAAGGTGTAGCGGTGGTGTGTGTGAAGAGGGAAGACAGCTCACTCTAAATGGGGGGAGAAGGGGGCAATTAGCAACCAAGTCCCCAGTGGAGCCCAGTTCGCCACAAGGCAGAATACCTATGTGATTAGATGCCTTGTGACGATTTCCCAGAACCTGAGTGCGGTGCTGTCCACGGGCTACGATAAAAGAAGTCTTCAAGGCAGCTCTCCCTGCCCTTCAACTATGTATTCTGACTTCCAGCTTTTTAATTCATCACTCGCTAAGATACAGAACATCCTACACTACAGGGAATACCTTCCACAAAGTGCGACTAACTTCAGTTCCTTTATATGCTCTCTCATCACTATGCTTCGGTTTCTCCTCTCTTTCTCCTGGTTTTGGTTCTCTGTCAATCTTTATTGATGATTTTCCATCTCTTCCCGTCATGCTCATTCCCTCCCCAGCAAGTCCTTTAATCACGGACGGTATCAAACAGCTCAAACTGCCTCCTAATGAGCTGTTTCTATGGAAACCGCTCCTGTTAACGGTATTGCAATGCACCCAATCCCACCCACATTTCCTTCGAAACTCCTATAGGCTGCGTTTGCTCCAACATATCCCGCTTCCAGGTAAACATTAGTAAACAGCAGGTGGCTTATTAACAAATCTGTATGTGGCTTTAGGTTGCTGCAAATCGCATTAAGCTCATGATGACTTTTCTTATTAACTGTAAACCCCACGAAAAGCAGTGTTTTCCATATTTATTGGCTCCAAAGGTAAAAAGTTTAAAAAGCCATCTAAAGAATCCCTCTTTTTGTTGCAGTAACATAATCTCGCATTGAAAAACACAGGAATTCCCAACAAATGAGTGTAAGTTTTATTTTTTTGACACATTTCTCGTCGCCACTCAAGTGGATGAGGACGTATCTTTTGTCACCATTGCACACCGAGCAGAATGGTAAGAAAGGAAAAACATTCTCCACAGATCAGGAAAACCGCAGCAAACAGTGGCATGTCGGGGGTCACATTGTTACCATAACAACTACCAGACGCCGTCTACATGCTAACTGGCTATCTGGGAGTGATGCAAGGAAAAAACCTTTTCGGTCTTCACACATTCAAATATGTGGGATTTGCTTAAACCTACCCGGACTTTAGTTGGAACTGTGTTCTTTGGTCAAATGAGAAAAACACTGAGCTTTTGGTGGATTTGAAGAACAAATATGTTGAAAAGTGCTTTAAAATAACTTGAAACAAGTAGCAGATCTTTGATAATGAGGTCCTCTTCATGTGCATTTCAACATGAATTCTCTGCAAAGAATGCTTGTCTAGGGTTCCTGTCTCAGTATCCCTCAGTCTTATTACATGTTGTAGGAGGAGATCATTTTCTGTCCTATTGGTACAAAGTGGGATTTGTCACTTCTTAACTAAATGGAGAATCTACTAAAAGCAACCAGAGAAAATGGCTGAATGTCAGATTCAGCCATCATATCTTTGATGATAAAGGTCATGTGATGCTGCGGGTCCGTACTCTAAAAAGTTAAAACTGGTATAGTTAAAGATATCTGGTTGCTTTCTGTGTTTTCAAAGTCAATGCTTTACAACCTCCAAAAATCTGCATTGATCTGTTAGGTACTTTACAAATTCCCAATTGTATCTCCTCTAAAAATCTTCAACATCCCATCCAGACTAAAAAAGATCCAAGATACTGCAATGAAATATACATTCATCTGAGTGGCCTGTAATTATTACGTTCTGGCAGCAACTTGAACTTTGGATTTACTTTTTTTTTTATGTCTCCAGCATCACCAATCAAGATGGTGGAATGAGCTGTGATTGGTAGCTGCAAAAAAAAAAAAAAGATTACAATTGTGTGCTGAGCATGTTTCTGTGGAGGGGAAAAAAATAAAAAAAACTTTAACGCTGAGGCTGAACAAATGTGTTTCACTGACTTCTCAGGTTTTCACGTAGTAACTACATCTAAAACCTCGTGTCAACATAAAATACAGTTCTTCTGTGAATATTACTTCAGAAAGGCGGAACTTGAACGTAAAATATGAGAAGAGTTGGTTTGCGTTCATTGATGAACTAGTAAAAGTGTAAGCAGTAGTGTGGAAGTTTAAAGCTGAATTCTGGCTAATGACATTGTTTATTATTTTAAATAATTAAAATGAATCCATGCAATGGTTTAAACTATTTGCATTATGTGTTTTTTATTCAAGAGTCCCAATTAGTATTGGCTAAACTGGTTGAACAGATGTCTTGGTGTGAATAATAATATCTATGCCAAAGCCTTCAGGAGTTTTATCTCCAGCTAAACTCAACATGGCAACAGAAAATGGGCACTAGTCAGCTGTGTTTTGTTAAACTTAAACTAACTTGTTTTCTTTGTGTGCGTGTTTTTATTTATTTATTTACTTTTGTTTCTTTTTAAGATGACAGACGTTAAAACGCATTGATAGTTTTTTATTTTTTTTTATTTTAAAAAAGGACACCAACCTTGTTAAATAAGCCCATCGTTACATTTTTAGACTTGCTGAAACAGCTTAGTGTACTGGATGATGTTGTCAGGGGAAGATTTGTTCACATCCACACTCAGGATCCAGGCCTCCTTGCTGCATCTGCCTATCGGCTATGGATGTGTTAAATCAATCTGATGAAATTAAGGTGGGTGGTTTTCTCTTTCATTGATTCTACGTCAAACATTCAGCACAAGTAAACAGAATCTGTCTTTAGCCGGTTTAAACATGGTTTGCTGGGTCTTTAGTTAATTTAATTAAAGCTTGTCGAAGCTGACAACCCCTAAAAAAGTAAAAGGTATTTGAAATCAGTCAACCTGTCTGAAACCTGCATCACATATTACAGACATAAAGGAGAAGAATATCTACTTCTGTTTCATTCCCTAATCTAGAATGCAAACAGATGGGCTGGTGCTGAGCTTCTCTTTCATTGCATTGTGCACAATAGATAGCTTGTTTTCCTTTTGTTGAGGCAAATTTGAAAGTAGGCTTTCTGTTTTTCTGCAGCTGTCATGACAACATGATTTGTAAACTCAATAATGATGCTACTTGTGTCTTTTGCCCTCCCACTAGACGTAAATCACCCTTTATAGGTACATTTACCAAATCTCTACAGCATCTTCAATCACCCACTGAAGATCCTTTGATAGAAGACAATCCTGACTGCATTGTCTTATAAGCAGGATCAAATTGAAATGCATGTAATTGGTAATTGTTCTGTCTCCAAGATTGGATTGAATAGACCTCATATTCATGTGTATAAATTGTACTTTTTTATTTATTTTTAAATAAATAAGTTGCAACAACAACATACAACATATATAAAAAAAAATAAAATTATACATATATATATATATATATATATATATATATATATATATATATATATATATATATATATATATATATATAGTCAGTATATGTCTGTCATTATTTCCATAAGTAATGCCATAAGTAATACCACTCTTTCTGTTCCAATTTCCTTTTTTTAACTATGTGTTTAACATACAACATTACTTCCAGCACTGAAATGCTTAAACACTCCCTGATCAACAACCAGAGCAGAGAACAGATGTTACAACACCAAGTAGCACATGCTCTGTGTTCAGAGGTTAAGCTTCGCTCTCTTCATCAAACTTCATAATAAAATATCTACATTTTCTCCTGTTACCATCCTAAGAACTGCCAACGTCACTTCTGTGCTAAATATGCCTGTAAAACTTTACAATGCACAATCCAGCTGGTGATAAATTGTAGTTAGTTGCTTTAGCGCACATGTAGCAATCAGCTGCTGTGTCCATGGAAACAGGTGGCATGCTTGTTAACGACCCGAAGGGAGGAAGGGGAAAGAAGAGAGCAAAAGATAACGAGCATAAGTAAAGACACAAAAGAAAAAGGAGAGCAAAGGCAGAAAGAGTCAAGACTTCTGTGGGGATCTATGTTCTGATCTTGCTTTTATTTGGAATATTTCAAGACACATCTGATGTTTCGTAACTGTCCCCAGGCGTCCATCATTTAACCTTGAACTTTCAATGCTCTTTAGAGTTTTACAAACTGTTAGGACGACGTAAACTAAGCCCAAATTCTAATTTCCAGTTACTAAAAGCTTTGATTCAGCCTGTCTTTCTCCAGGTCATCTCTTGTCCTCTATATAATTTTACAGAGGCCTTGATAAGATGCAAAACTGAAGCTGCAGAGCAAAAACTCATGAGCCGTGTTTCCAAAGATGTTCTGATCTTTCAGATCTAACAGTGCTTGTGTGACTCTGTAAATATTCCCTACTTTGTTGGGAATATCAGCTATCCAAACAACTTCAGAGGAAATAAATTGATCAATAAAATTAATTAATCTGAAAAACCTTTCTGTTGAGTTTCTCACAACTGCATTCATAAAGTAAGATGGAAAGATTTCTTATAATTTCATAATTAATATTTATGGGGAAAAAATAAAATGGACAATCTAACAATTTAGAAGAGGAAATATAATCTATTAATGGCTCTATAATTATTAATAAGGTAATCTACAGAATTGTGAGTATATACAATCTAATATCTACAAAACAAATAATTGTGCTTCTATGCTAGCTTTTTCCCATAATACTAGAACTGATTCAAATTCTGGATTTTTTTTTTTTTACACAGATTTATTTGGACATGTTGTAAAACCGTGTAGCAGGAGCATCACAACTCTAAGAAGCCATGTATACTGAACATGAGAACCACTGGTAAGGAATATGCTGGTGAAGATTCTCATTCATCCAAGACATGGCAATCCCAAGTGCTTAAGTATGAAACAGCTGGATTCGTTTTGTTTCTTGATGACGTTTTGCATCTCTTCCAAGTAGCTTCTGTAGTTCTGAAGAAGGATGGGAGGCGCAACGTCTTCAAGAAACGAGGAAAGTCCAGTTGCCGCCTACTTAAGAATTTCTAAGAAATTTACAAGAGTAATCTTGCAGAAGTGACCCAATGAGAGTATTACTTATTTTTACCTTAAATAATGCAAATGCTTACTCTGAATTGATGACATGATATTTTCAGAATTATATCAGCGGTGTCCTAACACAAGCAATGTGTCTGGCATGAAGTTGTTGTAATGAGCATAGTGTTCTCTGGAAGAATGTTTTGTTGAGTGGCTGTAAAACATGGACACATTGTACAACTATACCTGAGATCGCCACAAAAGCAGATTTTTGAACATAGAATATAAAACTTAGCTTTTAATTATAGGACATGTCTGTATCTCACTCTATCTCAAAGAAACTCAAGCCTAAATAAGGTTGTTTTTTTTTTGTTTCTTTTATGACAGGGTTTTATTTTACATTAGTGGATTGCAGCAACAAGCTGTGTTCAGCGACAATAAACTTGATGTGCTCCTGAGCCTGTGCAGCGATTTCCACTTACAGAATCATGTCTATTTTTAATGCAGCGCTGCCTTAGGGCCTGGAGATCACAACCATTTCATATTTGTCTTCAGCCTTATTCTTTCCATCCAGCTACCATTTTAGATCACCTGACACATTTTATTACATTACGTACCACACGTGACTATCTAATCTATTATGTGTTTTAATACAAACTGTTTTTGAGTCTGTCCCCGCATTTCTGAAACAATCACAATTTAAAACCTTGTAGGAGGAAGTTTATTTTGGATAATCTAGACTGTTTAATTTCAATGTTTCAGCTGTTTTCTTTTTCATAAAATAGGGAAAAGGTGAAGGTTGCATAATTAAAAAAAAAAAAAAACTTCCTAAATAATGACTATCAAAGCCAGCCAAGAGTAGAAGCCCAAACAACTGCGAAACAAAAGATAACGCACTATGACAGTCAGATTATCATGTGTTAGTGACCATGACGTAACTGTCGAACCACTGGCTCTCTAAGCTGAGGATACAGTACGTTCGCAGAGTGGAGGGACGGAAGATATGCTACGAGAGGAAAAGAGAGAGAGAGCGAGCACCCTGACTGTCTGACCTGACTCGGTTATGTAAACAAAATAAGTGTAGCGAAAGCAGCAGCAAGCAAACAACAGGGTACATTGCCTAATGAGCAATGGCATGAAAGAGTCAACAGTGTATGTGTGTGTGTATTTTAAATGACCTGCATGCTTTTACCATATTTGATTTTAATTGGACACATTTACTAGCGAGCCCTCCAAATTAAAAAGGCAACCATGAATCTACAACGTTTATCTTTCTGTCCGTGATCCTTCGTCTTTCCATCCTGTCTCTCCTATCCTGTCTAGTGCTCAGTTCCTCTTGTTCTTAGTCAACATCTTTCTTCTGTTCATCCTCTTGACTGGGCTCATGGCCTCCCAACATATAGCTGACCTCAATAGAAATGGCAGGGTGAGGCACAAACATCCAGTCATAAACAATATACTTCAGCTAATAGAAAACGTCTGCTTCGTGTTGGAGAATACATTTTTGGATTTGCTACAAATGCATCCTAGAAGGTTTCCGTTTTATAATCACGAGAAGTCCGACCGATGGCTGCAGGAAGTTACACCAACAAATCTAGATATGTATTTATGTTCTTGTTTTACACTGATACAAAGGGAAAGGGGGAAGATACTGAGTACCCATAACTTCTCAAGAAAACCCCTTTAAAAAAAAATCAGGTCCATCTGAATATTACAAGCTAAAAATTAAGTTCTCTGACATTTTATACAACAAACTTGAAGCACTAAAAAGTGCAAACGACACTTTATAATTTGTTATAAACACCTTTTTATCTTCCTACAGCTACACACTCCTGCCCTACTTTTCTTCACTGTTAATTTATTTTCATCCATCCCCGATTCAGCTGTTCTCATAACAATGGAGCGCTCTCCTGCAGTTAACTGTGAACTACAGCTGCTCAAACAGTTACTTAAGTTGCACAGACGGTAAATAATGCTCAACGCTAATTGTTTACAGTTAAACTAGATAAAACCCAACAGCATTTTTAATTATCATAATCTCCCTGGAAAATTGATGCAGTAAAAGACGTTCAATTCCTTTTAAGCACCTCTGTTCAGTCTAAAACTTTATAGATATAGCCAAAATAAGTCCAAGTACAATTAGCTGTTTAACAGGAATTAATCTAAAATAAAATATCAGAAGGAAAGAGACATTTTTGTTTCAGGTAGACAAGATTTGTAAACATTACATGTAAAATCTCAATGAATATATTCAGGTTTGTCCTGTACACATTATCTGCTTTAGAAACGATTTCAAGTCTAACACCAAAACAGTTTTCAAAATCGACAAAAATAGATACTTTCAAAATAACATTTTTACAGTCTACTGATTCCTAACTGAATTCAAAGGTAGCAGAGAGCATCATGATGGACATTCCTCGATTTCACTTGGTTTGCATCAGCTCTCAGCTTCCTCACAACAGGCAGGACCTCCAACCTGACCTGAAAGTGCTGTTTTTGTCTTTTGTTTTTTTGTTCTGGCACACTGTTGGTTTTATGCGAGACACATGACAGTCAGCATTTGCAAAAAAAGCAGAGAAACAGTACTGCCAAATTACTGAGGTTTTAATTGTGACATAATTTCTTAATATGTTCTTTCCTAACCTGCCCTATGTAAACGTATGTGACTCATACGTGTATTTCTTTTATTGTGTAGGAAAACATTCTGTTGTTTATGTTGCTCTTTCTTAAAAATTTTGTTCAAGAATTAATTTCTATTGTTGCATAATAGCAAAGGAATTTCCACATCCTATACTTCTATGCATTTTGCCACATTTGAACAAAAAACCTCAAAGTATTTTACTGGGAAAACCATTGTTGAAGGAAAACCATTTAAAATTCTCTTTAAAGCCATGGAGGGGACATAGTAAACCCTTCCTCCAGCCAGTTGAGTTTTTATCTCAGCAAAAAATTATTCAGAACAAACTGTCCTGTTAGTAACATGTATTAAAAGCAACATAAGAAAGACATAAACTCACCACCATAAACAAAGTCAACTACTGTGCAGTCTGAAGGCCCCACCAAATGGATCAGGCTGGACTGGCTGAAGCCGACTGTGTGCCTTTCTGCCATGTGGACACACAAACACACAAACAAAATCTTATCACAAACTAAATTCTGGAAAAATAGAAAAGGTATATTTTCCCACAACAACAACTAAACCAAGCCACAAATGGAAAGGCATGCCTGATTTCTGACCAACATTCTCAACATACATGTTGATGTTGTTCACTTACCCTGTGGTGCATCCTCTATGGTTTAGCAAAAATGACAAGAGTTGCATAATAGTTCAATATTTGAAATTGCAGCACAAAAATACGTCTATAAAAACACACTTGGTGTTATTTGTGTTTTACACATATAAAAGGTAAAACTGTGGCACAACCCTTTAACATTGAAAGATTTTTTTTTCTTCACAATCTGATTTCTCTTTCTTTTGTCTTTGTTCTCTTTGATAATGTGACTCGAATTTGATCACAGGAGTAGGGTTGGGGTTAGGGTTAGAAGTAATAACAACTCCCAAGCCAGCACACAGTGCCACATATTTTCTGAGTTGCAGGTATTTCACATTACAGATGTGGTATGTCTGTATTACACTTCATGGTCTGGATGTCATTACAACTGCAGTAATCTGGGAAAGAGAACGTAATGGAAACACAAACTGAACACTGCATTCTACATGGCGCCGAACTCTCCACTTTGTTCTTCACGTAATTACAACCACTGATCAAAATTGCAGTATGAACTGCACAGCAACAAAGAATTTGAATATTGTTTCCAGATTGTACCATGATAAACAGTTCATTCTCATCTACATCAAGTTCTTGCTTTCCCAGAAACAACTTCCCACTGTTCTCACTACTTTGTGATGATTTTAAAACACTAAAATTATTAGGATAGGATGAGGACAGAAATGCAAGTATGATTCCATTCCCTTCTATTTACACTTATTCAGAACTTAAAAAGTCAAATGAAATTTCAGCCGTTTCCAGACTGTCAGAAACCTGATTTACTGACATGAACAGGTAGTAGCAGCTGCAGCATACCTAGGTTTGGTCGAAGCGGCATTGGCTCCTCAACCCTCGCTTTGGTCTCCATTCTCCCAAGTTTCTGTGCTTCGTAGCGCTTCCTGCCTTCTTCTTCCTTCTCTGCACTAGCATACTGCAACACAGAAGACATACAGAGAAAACATGTGTATGCTCTGATTTATTCAACTTGTATATTTTTCGTCAAATAACAGCAGAAACATTGTGAAACCATACGTATGTGACAAAAGGAAAACTTTAATTTCTTTGTCGTTTTACTTCTTTGTCTTGTGCAGCACAAACTTCTACTAAACATTAGTGAAGGCTGGTGGTCATTCCTGCACAAAAACAAAGTGAACCTGGTTCTCATCGAGAGCTTCACTTCACTGATCAGTGTTTCCTTGCATGACTGAAGGTGCCAAGAAGAAGAATATTTCTCCACTGTTTAATAATAAATGTTTCCCAAACCTCCTTGTGAAATCCAAAAGAGAATTTAATATTCTCCTCATTAGCAATGCTCACAAAAACCTCACAGTGCCATTTTACTCCGACAGAACTCTCACAAAAGAAGTCTACTTTTGTTATGCATTTTTACTTCAAAGCCGGTGCGATCATTGAAGTTTGCCATAAAAGTTCTATTTTTAGATTACTAATTCAATCAAAGTCATTTTCTTTATAAAATCTCAGTGTAAGAACTACTATGACGGCTCAGAAGGGGAAAAAAATGCAAAAGCCACAACATAACAACAGATGTTTCAAAGTAAGTTATGCTAGCAAGTTTATCAAAACCTCCACTTTAAAAAAAACTATATTCCTTTTTATGATAAATTAAATTTTAGCTAGGAACTGCGAGCTAGAGAAAAGGAACTCATGTTGGACCAAATTGATCAACTTTATAACATTTTAACATTAAGTGTTAAAATATAGCTCCCGTAGTGAGAGCATTGTAACATAGTTTAATTAAATTTACACATAAAAATGAACAACTGTTTCATACAAAAGTGACAGAGTTTAGGAAATCTTTCCTGGAGAGTGAATGGGTCCTAGTTTGGTTTACTGGTAGCTAAGCTTTTCCATTAGCTTCCCCCAACCCTCTAAACTTAGATAAGACTGCTACTTACCAGAGTTAAGATACTTATTTCTCTCATTCTGGGGTCAACACAACCCCAGAATGCAAGCCCAGAACAAAAGCTCTAAGCTGACCAAGACAAGCTTTAACATACCTTAATAGGAGGCACCTCCATGATCTTGTCAACATTCTGCAGAGAACAGGGGACGTACCACAGTGCTGCCTTGTTGGCCAGCTTTTTTGCACCTGCAACAACAAAGAACAGAGTGAATTCTTGTCCAGTTATGTTAGCAGGGCAGCGTCCAGCTATTTTTGGCAGTCAAGACGTTCTGACATGTTTTTTCTATTAAAAGGAACAATGGAGCAAAATCCACTCTCCACACAAGACGCAACGGCCAATTTAGTTTTCAGCCGTTCTTTTGTTACGGTTTATAGATCCGGCTTTTGCTGCAAACAAAGAAGACGAAGAGAACAACAAAGACTCGGAGACAATTGTCCAGGTCCGTTCAGAGCAGAAACGATCATTTAGACCAAGTTTGGTGAGCACAAAGTTCTGCATAATTTATACGCTGTGAATCCCACAAGTGTAGAACGCATTGAATACCATGACATTCCACACAATAAATGTTCCCAACAAATACTCATGTTGTTTACACCGAGGCCAAATAAAGGCCCTCGCGCTTGAATGCAGCAGTTCCAGTTCTGTGTCTGTGCCTTAAGGTCAGGACGAGAAACTCACTGAAATCACACAACTAGGAGGAGAGGTTGTTATAGCGATTCCCATTCGTCCCACACTTTGTGTCACTTAATTTACAAACAGAGATAGAGGGTCTGTTTTAAGGTGCTGGAATTACGACACACACGTGAGGAAACGAAATAAAGAGGAAATCACCTTCTAAAGCTATTCTAATCTTTAACTTGTGGCCAAGTAGCTGATTTTCACTATGAACTATGGAGGTTATATTTAATAATAAGTAAATCTACAAACAAATGCATCTGCAACATAGCCCATTTTAGCCCCAACACTCAAGGCATTTTAATGAAGACGATACTCATAACAATAATAACGAGTTATTACTGGAGTGAACAGCTTCATAAAACAGTATAACAGACTAATAAGTGAAGTAGCTAATGAACAAGCAGCTAGGTTCACCAGGGCAAATAACAATTAGAGCCTTTTATTTTGCATTATAGAGAGCTCCTATCAATTCAGCTGCTAACGTGCCTCACAGTTGGACTCTCGAGACTGAGAAGACGGCAGGTTAATTTCACGATTAATTCAGGGATATTGGTCTGGAAGGCGATCCAACTCACACAGTAGATTACAGAAATAAGAATCCGACCGGGAATCAGCTTTTCTGATAGCTACGTGTTCATGTGTGGATGAAATCTGAGAGGTTCGTCCAAGCCAGAGCTGCACAATATATTGCTTTAAGTACACCAATTACACTTTGAACCCAACCTTAACCATCAACCCATTTACTTGCATAGTTAATGTCCAGAAAGAAGGTTTTAATGTCAATCTGAAACTTAGATCAGAGATGACATCCCCTGTATGTTTGGCCACAACCAAACTAATAACCTTATTATAAAATATTCACACATTACTTAAAATGGCTGTCTTAATGTAAAGTGGTTCAGAACTGAATGCACATTTCAGCCACATTGATTCTAATAAATTGTCTCTCAGAAACAGAAGTGCTAAGCTGAAAATAAGCAGGAATAGAGCTATTAATGTGGCCTGTGGTCATCTTAGTGTCAAGGGCCGTGGGTTTAGCATTTGACAAAAGACTCTTGGGAACAGAGTACCCTACAGGTCACTGCTTATGTTGTGCGCTGAAGTTAAAACCGAGCAGGCAGCTGGGCCTTGTTGCCATGCCCACCGTGCTTCTCTCCCACTCCTCCTCCCATTGGCTCAAACCCTTGCCAACAACCAGGAAGTTGCCCACAGGAGTGAGAGAGGCGTATTTACATATCCTCGACTCGACCCAGGACTGAGCGGCTCCGGTCTATTATTAGCTCCTGCTGGAAGTTTTAAGTGAATTGTGCTCGCAATCAAGGGAGGAAGGCGAGGAGTGAAAAGGAAGACAGAAGGGAGAATCTCCGGAACGAAGCATTCCCAGAACGACTGATGACCTTTTCTGACCAGAGTGGAACCAGGGAGCTGGCTCTGAATGCCAAATCCCTCTGCAGCACATGAAGACAATGTTGATGTTTGAGCATGACATCGCCTTGACTCCCTCCTTTATCCTTCACCATATCCCCAATAAAACAGCAAAACTTCCTCCCTGTTATCCTTGGGGGATTATTTACTGCGTTAGATGATAAGGAATCTTATATCTTAAGGGCTCAAGGAAAAACTGTCCTTGAAAACGAGAAATTGTGTTGTTTTTAAGAAAATAACTCCAGCATGGTTTGGTTTCGATTTTACGTGTGGTCACATGAAATTTTAATAAATTTACTCAGAAGAGATGGCAGAACAGGCAGCTGGTTCACTTATTTAGGATTACTAAATAAATTACAGATCTGATTTTGGCTACATTCCTTCCAGGAACAGAAGTCTCACAAATCTGCTCTCTGAAATTTCCACTGACTGAGTGCGTTTGGCTTTGAAATTGATCTTAATCTGATGAGACAGCAAGCCTTGGATTTAAGTCCATGAACAAAAGAGAAAAAAAATCCCTAAGTAATATACTCATTTCCTGATTATAATAAAAACATGCATATCTCCTTTAAAGAGACAGTTTTGCATTTTGAAGCAGAGTTTCTAGAGAGGTTATTAACATGTTAGTTGGCAGGGCTAAGGGCAGAAAAGTTTGCTACAATTTAAAAACAATTCCAGTTTCAAAGTCTAGGCAACAGATAACACCAGTTCTGTTTCATATATGTTTTAACCACCATCACAATTGCATTAGTTGCTTGTTTCAGTGTACAGTAATGAGAACCAAGCAGTTTGGCCTCCCCTCAACTTGAGGGGAGGCGATAAGATGAGGATCATCTCAAAGATGGCCGATATGAAAAGTCAATTCAGAGAAGAACCAAGAGCAAGAACGAAAAGACAGATATATCCAAGCTGCCACAGAAGAATTTCCAAACACAAGGCAAAACACCAGAGACTAAACAGAGAGGCTATTTAAAGGACCGGTGCTTATGTGGAGGAAGACTCCCTCCGGCATGGATTATCCCATATTCAATCCCCTTTTATCCAAGTTTAAGTCATCAATCATGGCATCCTGCGTTTCCTGAAAAATACCTAAAAGCATGTTTCTTTTCTCAAACACTTTGATCAGACTTGAACATCTTTGATCTCTGGTCTTGCTCCTCTTGCCCGCCTGTGTTTCTTTCCCCTCAAAGGGTTTTTACTGCCATTTTGTTTCCCCCCTTTTGTCTTCTACTCTCTGCTCTTAGTTCTTCCACAATGGAGTAGAAAAAAATTATTTTCGTCCTCCATCCTGGACAAAGTGTTCCAGGGTTGGATGGAGCACAGAAAGGATCATTCCTGGTGCTCAGCTCCGGTGATCAAAACCGCAGATTTTTTCACTGCACTGTGCCAAGGCTCCTTTTTTACTTTTAACTTTACTATGTTCTCCCTGTGAGATGTTACAGCCTGATAGGAAGACATTAATCATGTGGGCAGGAAAAGTTTAATGGCAGCGCTTTTCTTGTGAATTTCCAATGCTCAATTTAAACATGACAGTATACTTTAGGCTCTCCGAGTGCTTTTAGATGTTTAAAAGGAGAAAGAAAAAGAATACTTTTGTCAGCACTTAATGTCTCGAACTAAATTTACATTGACTGCGGGACAAAAACAGCTCTACGGCTGATGAACTCCAGAGCAGTTCATCCTAACACTAGCTCCACTGCAGTTCCTGTTGCAAATCTCGGATGTGCCCTAAGATTTGTTTTCAAGGGATTTGCCCATTTTTTTCTTGCTCATAATTTTCTTCGGATACGAATGTAAGATAAAGAAGATGTTAGCTTAACAATCTAAATCGAGTATAATCTGTTCACCAAAGCTGTCCAAAATTCTCCTCCATCTTTCAGAGCTCTGGGGCAGAGGGTGAAACATTGTGTGTTGTTTTACTCGTTAAAAAAATATTTTAAAAAATATGTTTTAATAGAAGCTGCACAATCCCCCAGAGATTCCCTTTAGCTAATATTATGTGAGATGCTTTTTTGTAGCTTTCTACCAGTCTCTGACATTGGTCTGAGGAAAGTTTGCTCCACTCCTGACTTTCAGCTGTGAGATTGTAGAGAAGATTCTTGCATGAACAGCTTGTCTGAAGTGGCCCTGCAGTATCAAGATCTAGACTTTTACTTGACCCCTGACTTTCCAGAACACAAACACCCTCTGATACGGCAGAATTGATGGTGCATTCTGTGTTGATCTTGGTCTTTGTTAGTGTTGTCCCAGGAAATTTTAGTAGAATCCTCATGTATTTCTTAGAGAGTAGAGGTTTACTTTTTCCACATGCATTACATTTAGAGTTTCTAGAGACTTCTTTTAGCATCTTGCAGCCTGCTTTCAGGGTGAATTTGCCTGAACAACCAGACCTGGGCTTGTTGGATGTTGTTGTGAATATCCTCCACTTGTAGACTATTTTCCACATACTTGAATGGATGATTTCAAATCCTTTCGAGACCTCTTTAAATCCCATAGCATATAATCTTCTTTCTGAAGGCTTCAGAAAGCTCTTTTGATCTAGTTCAAGTTAGAGTTAACACTTTCTTGGTATACCCTGTTCTGAGGTTTGAACAGGGTATACCTATGATAAAACACTGAGTAATGATGTTCTAACCATGTGCTACTGATGTGATACGTCTGGGTGTAATTTTAGCCATTTTACATTGAGATAAATAACTGAGTCTTCACCAGAAATTGCACTCTAACCTATTACAAAAACCCAGGCTGCTAAAGGTGTCCTCATCTTTTTCAGAGGATGATATAAGAATTTGAAAGGTCTGATGGTGTACTGTTACTAGCATTTTGACCAAAGTCCTTTGTCTTTCAAACCTTAATGTCAATTTTACATTAAATGGTCTCATGTGAGCATGAAACAAACAGTATGGGTTAGCTGTCGTTGTGTTACAAGAACAAGAGCTGTCACTACTAAGCCTCAACCCACAATGCATTCCTCTCAGCTATGCGTGTATTGAGGGGGCATAATCTGGTTAATATACCTTTATGTAAACTTGTCCTTAAAGGTGCATGCACACGCAAAGCCCAAATGCCTCTATTCATAGACACAACCTGTGTTTCTCATGTGTGCAAAGCAGATCTGGGTGGCTACGGGTGCCGTGTGCGCATGAAGCTCTTCAGAAGGTGTGTGTACTTCACTTGAGGTATCCGTGTGTCCCGAGACAGTTTTGTACATGGGTGGGTACAAGAAAATCTCTAAGCACTGTGGCATGACTGTGACTCCACATGTGTGTGTCAGTGCGCATGTGCGATCCCCCAGCGGGGACAATCATCACGGCTCGTGCCCACAGTAGGCAGTCTTACCCTGGGGGTCTGTGACCGAGGCCCGCCTGACGAGATGCTGCCTGACTGACTGTGGAACCTGGATGCTTTGCCTCACACACACACGCAGGCATACACACATAGACAATAAACATGAATGCATAAACACAAAGATGTATCTACAAAAAAACCCACTATATACACAAGTCTTAGTCATCAGCCACTAAACCACAAAACCCTCATGGCTGTACAAAGGCACGCTCAGTTATAACAAACTTCTGCATGAAAATACACTTATTCAAGTCTGGCCCTGAATGTGTAAAATGGTGCCAGTCCTGCTTCATTTACTAAGAAGGGGGGGATGTCTGCTCAGAGTGCAGCCGTGTGGGTGTGAGGATGCGTGGAAGTGCGACTTTTTTTTTCTCTCTCTCTCTCTGCGTCGAACGTGTCAGCATTTCAGGCTCCTCGTGTGCCCCCTGTTCCTCCCAGCGCTCCCCGCTCGTCTGCGTGCATCAGCGGCGCGGTGGAGAACGTACGCGCGTGCGTCCCCCGTCAGGGCGCGTGTGCAGGTACATCCACTTGCGCATCCGTATCTGACTGGGCCACAGTGTGCGAGGGCCTGACGCTAAGCCGACATGACAGAAGCAAATAATGTCTGCTCCCGTTATCTTCTTCTTCTTCGCCCTCGGCCCCGCAGGAACCTTTTAAAGGGCCAAACGCTGATGAAAAACACGTGCTTGCATATGCAAAGTGCACATGTCACAAAATGATGAATCTAAGTGAAGATCATTAAATAAACCCGGCTTTTACATGTTCGGGAGACATGCCCACCCACCAAAAAAAAAAAGGGGCACATACCACTAAGGCTTGAACACAAAAAGATCCATTCAAACACAGACTGAATGCACGCACACAAACATGAGCCTGTGTCCGTACATACACTCAGATATGACCCACTTCCTATTCAGTACATTTGACCGAAATCTGCACAAAGCGATAGTCGATCTTCTTGTTCTCTGTAAATATTTTCCAGATATTTTGGAATGTTTGTTTTACTACCTTGTGTTAAAACTACTGATTAGAACTTGCTTTGCTATTATAGGAATGACTGTGATTGTATATGCTTGTTAGGATCTGTGTAGTTTCTGTCTGTCTAGTCCTGTTTTCCCCTGAGTCTGTCTCGATTGATCCCAGCTGTGTGTCGTTCCTGTGATTACCCTCCCAGTGTATTTAGTCCCACCTGTTGTCAGTGTTCTTTGTCGGATCGTCGTCTTGTCTCACGCCTGTGTCTGTTCCTGTGCTGCCAGTATTTTCTGTTGTTCCTCCTGGGTTATCATTAAATTATTTCTTATCATGACTACCTGGGATTCCCGGCGTCTCTCTCACCACCACCAACAACCACACATCATGACAATGCTCTGTTTTGGTCAATACAGACAAAAGGGTTTATCCCAGAGGATCTCACCTCAGTGCCTTAATCAGTATGAATCTGTCTACATAGCACTGATTAAGGATTTACACTTTCTATTTGTTTATACAAGCATTTTTGTTTACTTTTCTCATTATAATGAGAAAAGTAAGCATAGGAATGGTTGGAAATCATTGCAGTTTTTGTAAAACTTAATAATATGTGCAGCACGATCTTTGCTATAAAAGACATTAAAATGGTGGCCTCCAATATTCTAAAAGTAGCAATTTGTAATAGTTATGTCACTGACTTTGTCTGAGACCAACCGTTTTAGAATCCCTAGTTCCTTAGTTTATAGTTGAAAAGATAATGTTGGAAAATATAATCAGATTCAGATAGATTCAGCTCCACTTCTAGTAGGCCAAACATATCAGGCTATTGCATGTCTACCTTATTCTTCAATGACATAAAAGCATATGCAAGTTTAATTACAAAAGTTCTCCCACATGTTCATCTAATGCATTTGATACTATAGTGTACGCAGTTTGATTGTCACTTTAGTCAGATTGCTATGCATTTGTTTTGTGACAAATTCAGCGGCTCAAGCCCTGAGACGCCTCAGACGTTGTGCGTAATGTGTAATGCAAAAGTTTTTGCAAAAGAAATAGCCATCAGAAACTCGTTTGTTGCATTCATTCATTCATTACATTACATAAATGATCCTACATTATGCAGATGCTCTATCTGCATTAACAATGATTTACTTGCCTCAGCATGCCAAATGCTTGGAGTACATGCGAAGGCACAACCAATTTTCTGTTTAATTCAACTAATAAATATTTGATGAGTTAGGGATATAGATAAATTCACTTTAAGCCAAAGATGCTTAAGTGATCATTAAGTATGAAAAAATTAGATGGTGACATAATTAGAAAAGTTAATTAACAGTGTTGTGATACAGTGAGAGACTGTGGATTTCATGTGTTATTCCAATTTACACATCCAAACAAAACAGGGGTTTATATAGGACCTTCCAACCTCAAAGCACATTGTGAAGGACGAATGTTTAAAGATACTGTGAAAGCATGCAGAAAGTTAGTGAGCAGTTATAAGGGCTTGATTATTCTGTGAAGTCAATAAAGGCTTTTATGCCGATTATTGAAAAGGAGTCTGTATACATTTTTTTTCAATATTCCATTTTTAATTTGGCTGGGAAAAGAAAATTAATAATTGTTTTACATTATTTAATATATTTTATAAGATACCTCTCTCATTTCAGATTTCAAACAAAAATCAGCAGCCTAATAATGGCATTAATCTTATGCTACACTTATTAAGGTTATATACTGGCATTTTTACCTTCGTACATGCAACAGGGGGTTACTAGATTGATGCAGCAGGATAGAAGTGAGTCATAATGACACTGAAGTAATTGCAGATGGTCTGTAAACTCGCAGGCAATAAGTTTATGAAATACAGACCATGTCAGAATGATGGATATTGAGCTAGAATATCCATATAAATCTTATGCTAATCGATTTGTTCTCTTAGCCGTTCCAAATTATTCATGATTATTCATAACAGTGCGAGAGGCACTTTGATAAAGCCAAGACTCTGCAGAGGATTGTGGGTGAGAACAGGAAAAACTGAGCACCACATGCAAAAGGTATTTTTAGGGTACTTCCTCTGACATTAAATGTTCTCAGTATTTTATGGTTGAATGTCTTCTGAACCTCAGCCTATGTCTTGAATGAATTTACTCAATGAGCTCTTTTTTTTTTCTTTTTTTTTGCCATTCAGGGGTCCTTCCTGTCAAGGCCACAGCGGACTGCCCCTGCAGATGCCTGCCTGTATGCCCACCGCTCTCCACCTGTCACCTCATATCTCTGCCTCCACCTCCATCAATGAGCGCTCGGCCCAGCAACGAGCCAACCAACCACTATGAGCCTGTTGCTACGGCAACAGCCGTCTAGGGGATACTTCTTTTGTTCCTCACAAGTCCTTTTTTTCCTCATCTATCATACCATAATTCCATACTCGCAATGTATTTCTTCTGCTCAAATTCCCCGTGCCAGTTTCCTACATCCATCTGCCTTTCTGCTTCCCTCTATTTGCTTTTTTTCAGTCTCCCTCTCATCTCTCTATCTTTTGCACTCTGCATCTTTTTCTTACCTTCTTTAAGCACAACAACCACTACATGTAGTTTGAAACTAATCTGCAAAGTCAGCAGTATTTGCAACTTTTTCGTCAAAGTTCAACCATATATTCAAAAACTGCCTTAAAAAGCTGAATAATAAACATTTGTCTCATGTGTACATGCAGATAAAACATACCTTTATATAAATGCAGGCTGTTGCAGCTTAGTTTGCTTTTTTTTTTTTTTTGTGCAAATGGTATTTAAAGGTTCATATATAAACACAGCTCAATGTCAATTTTCCTGCAGCTTCATACAAGCCTGCTTGCAGAAGCGAATTTTGGTTTAAGTAGCCTGTAATAATAATCTGTAGTGCAAAATGCAGCATCTTGTTAAAACAGTTCAAGCTATTTTAAGGCAATTTTTAAATATCTAGAAACGTTATTAACACAATAAGTATGATTTGCTGCCCTCTACTGAACAAACATGGTATTTTTTAACTATTGATATTGAATGAGTAGATGACAAATAAAATCCCCCCACATTAAGGATCTCAACAATACTATGTGGAAAAAAAAAAAAAAAAAAAAAACATTTAAGAAAATATACTATTTGAATTTCTTTAACTGTGAGACTCTCAACCTTCTCAGTAGAAACATAAGGGATAAATTACCGCTTTAAATATCAAGGATATTATGATGTGGAAAGCGTAATTAAGGTAAATATAATAATTGCTCAGATGAAAATGAGATCCAGATTCTACAAAATATTTATGATCGTTTAAAACCGTAAGGCTGAACATGTTGTACAGAGCTCTAAGGCCATTTAATCCTAAAACTCGTGTGTTTAGGGTAGAAGTGTAACATAGTTTTTGTTTTCTCTATTTATTTATTTATTTATTTATTTATTTATTTATTTATTTATTTTTAATGGATATTATTGATCAAACATTGACAAAACTGTGCTGAATGCTCTTACAGAGCCCCTAATGGGACATTGAAGAAAAAACTAAAAAATGAACTTTCTGGTGCACATGAGATATTATTTAATGCACACGAGAAAGTTTTTTTTTTTTTTTCTTCACTGTTCATTGCTAAAAATTCTGAACATTGACAAACAAACTATTCAGAACGAAAAAGGATCATTTTCATACCCTGCCCAAACACTATTGAGTAACTGGCTCACTGTACGCATCTCTGATTGGTCCGTACAGGATTATGCTGCTGCTGGTCTTCCAAGATGCCGTGCATGTTTGCAAGGGAAGAAATGAGGTCTAAGGATTTTGTCGTTAAATCTCAGGTTAGTTCACCCAAAAAATCGCCACCACCGTTTAACTACATTTTTTCAACACTTTTTTCAGGGAGTGAACTGTGGTTCAATTCTGCACATTTCCACATTTCTGGCTTGCGATCTGGTTCAGTGTCCCCCCCCTACTTCCTGTCTTGCAGAGATAAACTCCAAGCTACAAAACCATGAACAGCAGAACAGCTATAGAAAATTTAACAATAGGTTTTTATCATGAAAAGTTCATCTATCCTCCCATCTCTGCTAGAATGACATTTTTGGGGGACTTTTTTGTTACCACAAAAAGTTTTACAATGCTGATCAAATAAAATACAGGTCCTCCTGAGCTGTGAAAGGTTCACACTGCCATTGTTCACTGCTTTTATAATGATCTGTATCTCACTTCAGACGGAGGGCCTTTGTGTGAGTTTCTGTTTTTAAATCCTCTAGTGCTTGACAGTTTCATGTTGTTTTTATTCCCTGCAAGACCGTTAAAGCACCGCAAAGACATGAAACGTCACTGGATGTAAAATCAATCATTTCTGTTAAAGTGTACAGCAGCATGGGATTTATGGGCTGCTTTGCATTAGGTGTCTCTGACCTTTATTTAATGGCATGCATGGACATGTCCTTTTACTGAATGTCGGTGTTAAGTGGAGTCACCTGTCAAGATGTTTTCAGCGATGACTTTGACCTGAACCTCCAGCGAGTGCTTGGATGTGTAAGTGATCTCGGCGTTAACGTGGACCACCTCGCCGATGAACACAGGCGACAGAAACTCCGTCTTCTCCACCCGAACCAGAGCTGCTAAACATCGGTCCTACAGAAAGGGAAAAGAAAGGTTAGCGTAATTACAAAAAGAAGAATAAAAGACGAGTCATTTTTCTCGTGATGCAGTTAAATAATAATCAACTTAGAGTAATAACGCTGGAAGACATCTTGTGTCATCCCAGTATGCTTTAGCAAAGCAATGTGTCCAACTAACAATAATGATTTCTATATCTCAAGGTTATCTTTGCAGTCAGGGGGGCATGTTGCTATCCAAAATCCAACATAAATGACCACCAACTCAACTTCTGTTCAAAACAGAATAAATGTCTAATTGTAAATGAGCTTGCATAACATAAGAACTTTGGAATTCCACTTTCAGTCTGCAACTATGGTGTTTCACCAACTGTTTTACCTTCATTAGCTCAGAAAACAATTGAAAACTTTGTCAAATTAAGTAGAGTTTCATGTATTTCTAACTTTGCTCCCACATTTTTCAGCCACCTATAATCATATAAACATAGCCTTTAACATTTGAAGTTCAGCTATTTTTTTTTCTCTCTGGTCAAAGATTAAAGCTGTGCACCGAGCTTTTTTGAAAATGTGTTTGTGTCACTGTTAATCTTTGAATCATTTAAACATGAGCTTAGTCATCAAAATCTGACGACTAAGTTCATCAGATTTTGATGAGCTTAGCCATCAAAATCTAAGCTCAGAAAGGCAGCATTGACTAAAGAATGCTGTCTATATTTAATCTTCAGTGAGATTATCATCTCACTGAAGATGAGATGATAATCGGAGCAAACGTGAGCTAAAGTTCACCGTTTTTTTGTTTTTCGCATCCACACCAGGTGAAAAGTACAACCATGACAGTGAGCCAATTCTAAATTTAACCAAAAGAAATTCCACAATATGGGTCACTTAATGCAATCTGAAATAAAGTGTATATCTCAAATAAAAATAAATAAATAAATAAATAAAAATGTTTTGTTTTAATATTTTGCAGCAGACAGGAAATGAGCAAAAACAGAAGAGGTAAGACACGTTTTCAAGGCCAGTAATTAAACCCTGGTGGCCGTGTGGAGGATTAGCCTCAGGTTTATGAGCCGTATTTTCTTCTTGTTGCATATAATGGATGTTGTGTTCAATGTACCTTCAAAATGGGGGATCGGAACAAGTGATGAAGGCATTTACAGTCTGTGCGACAGAATGCAGCGTCATGCTGCTAATGGTTTAATGCTTGAACTTGGCGTGCTGCACTATGAAGATTCAGGGCTGAGAGGACTTCCTAATATTTTTGTTTACTTCACCACTGGAATAAAAATAATGAGGACTAAATATGGTCAGTACTTACTCCATTCTGTGTGTTGCAGTGTCTCGTGCCGATGATGCTTCCAGCTTCTTCGATCATCTTGAGGATGATGCCGCCGTGAACGTTACCCATAAAATTGGCGTCGTCTGGCAGCATAAGCCTGCAGCAAAGCAACAGACTAAGTGTCAGAATCTGGTGGTAACATGTCTGCATTAATAAGTAATTTTGGAGTAAGATAAAGAACCCCACTACAATTGTTGGCGTCATAGTTAAACTTAGGTAAAAAAAAAAAAAAAAAAACTTAAAATGAACACACACACACACACACACACACACACACACACACACATCCACATAAAATCTAAATAGCTAACAGTTATACAGACACAGGTTTCTATTTTGTTGATGTGGCCTGTCCATTTTGATGGAAAATGCCGTGTGAGTGACTTTATTTAAGTCACTCACACGGTTATGATGCTGTCTTGAGATGTCAGTTACCAGTTTCCAGGTATACCAAACTTTTACACAATTATGGTTTCAGAAATGCAAAAAAAAAACTTCCATCATGCTAGTAATGGGTGCTTTCAATGAGATGCAGTAAAAAGGGCCAAAGTGACCCAAGACGTTTGTAGTTTTATAGAGCGCAGATTAATACATCACGCCCCCTCCCCTACTTGTTTCTGCACACTTCCAGTCAACTGGCTTAATATAGTTTTCCCTCATTTACAGCAAAGACACATTTGGCTGTTTCATGGTGAAAAACACAAACAGTGTTGTTATGGAAAGTAAAGGAGCACCGCCTCGCATCACACGCTTTAATGTCTGTTAAAAGGTCGACCTCAGAGTGACCTTCAGTGGACAGCTTGATTAAGAACTTAGCAATCACTTTGTTATGCCAGTGTTACTCTACAAAGAACAAAGCAAGCATTTTTGATGTTTGCAATAAGCATTCAAAAACTATCACTAAATTTAATAAGCTTTTTTTTTGTCGTTTTTTTGTTTTTCGCTCAAATATTAGATAAAAAGAGTCTTTAACAGCCAATACTTAATGTTGTTTCTTCGGCATTAGATATTTATTTTTCTCCTTTAAACAAAAAGCATACAATTATGGCATGCTATACACTGTCGTATTACATTTTAGTCCAAATTTCTTGTCATTAAGCTGTGATATGTTACTTTCAAGTTATCATACTAATAATCCTAATTCTTGATTGTATTTAATTAGCATGGATCAAGTCAAAAGGCACAGTGCCAGTCTCACAAAGACAAGAAAGACTCAGAGGCCGTAAGTGATTAGTCACAACTGAGACTGATGAAGGTTGCTGCAACAGATTGTTGTGTCCTTGGTGGGTTTCATTGCTAGAAAACAGTAAAGCAGGAGAAAGCATCATCTGCAGTCCCATGAAAACTTCTTCTCTTTTTTACATTTGTCATAGTTAAAGAACGGGTCTAACAAGACCGACTAATCTTGTGAAGCAGAAAGTAAGTCATGCTTAACAACAGAAGAATGCAATTCATAATGAAAGGAAATCCATCTCATAACACCTTTCTTAATTTTCACTGCGATGTGGTTTAGTTCCCATAAAACGCCCCATTCACTCAGCTTCTCATGTGAGTGCAGAAGGCTTCCTGTGAAACATTTTTCAGTTGGGTGGGGAAAATTA
The DNA here is from genome assembly GCF_001443285.1 of Poecilia latipinna. NCBI lineage: Eukaryota > Metazoa > Chordata > Actinopteri > Cyprinodontiformes > Poeciliidae > Poecilia > Poecilia latipinna. The sequence goes on from NW_015112733.1 coordinate 130,929, forward strand.
GTTTTCAGCACTGAAAATGCTCCAAGAGCTGTAAGATCACAGTGACCTGAGTGTTCATGACTCAGAACAAAGCAAAGCGACTTTCACAGCTACACACACAATAAGTATGAGATAATAAAACAGGGTTAGTGTTGTGAAACCTGATGAGTCTGATGAACTTTTAACAGTTGTAGTATGTGGTATCAGCAGGGGTGTGGATGCTGTAACAAGTTTAGATATGAAGCTGAAAACTAGTTTGAAACTTAAGATCAGTGAATAGTTAAGTTTTTAAATTGTTCTTTTTATAATTAGGCTATGCAAGTTTAAAAAAACCCCGAATACAACAAAAAAAAAGTTTATATTTCTCAGTGCAATAAAGTACCTGCTGAGTTGGAATTTCTTTACCACATCCTCACATCCAGCTCCCACATCTGTACAGTCGTCCCTGCAGCCTGGTTGACTTTGACTAGGCTTCCGTTTTTCCATCACTGCTACTGTTTTGTCCACTTCATCTGCTGCCTCTTTACAATCCATCTTCGCACCCTGTTTTGGCTCTGTTCTCTCGCGACGCCTCCCTGCTACTGTGATCTCTGGTTTTGACAATGTTCTTACAACTGATGTCATGCAGGGTAAACCCCAAGCCGGCTAAAAACAATTGTCCGAGACCAGACGAACCTGATCTCGGCAGACACTCAACAACAGACAAATAAAACCTGACGTCATCAGAACAGGAAGAACAGGAAATGTGTCAAACAATGACATCACGTAGTGACGTGAAAAAATGACGCACCGTTGGTCACAATTTGTTTTGTAAATGCCTAAGTAAAAAGTAGCCTGGATTTTCAATTAAGTCATAAATCTAGATTAAAATGTCTATGGTTTTTTGAAGATTTTTTTTTTAAACAAAAAAACACCCTCAAGCTAATGTTTGTGTAACTCAGCATCCTGTAGTTTTTTACTACATTGTACCCACCTCTTAGTGTTTTTTATGAATTTTTACACCTAAAGTTCTTGGAGATCTGCCTATTTTTGTAATTTCCTGTCCAAATGTGGTTAATAAAATTCACATCTCCTAGAGTAATGCCGTGGGTATTTTTGTTTGTTTTTACACCTTTGACTATGTCGCAGCAGTCATTCTACTCTCATATGAAAAGCTTTTTACAATTAGATTTGAAACTAGAGTTGGGTTGATTGCTCCAATCCGCACTGAAATAAGGTTGAAGCAATTTGTCTTTTGCCTTCGTTAGAATGCAACTTTTGATTTTGCAAACAAATTAGCTGCTTCACTGCTGGATTGTTTTAAAAAAAACAACACAGTTACTGAGTGAAGAAGGCAGAGTTATCGTCAGTATCAGGAGGGGAAAAAAACAACCCATAAATGGACATTTTGGCAACAAAACATTTCCTTTTAAGGTATTCTCCTTTTCCCTGCAACCAAACAAGTCAACTACTTTTACTTATTTGCATCCACGCCCACGTGTGAAATGTTCTTGCTTTCTAAAACAAACACGCACTCAGTGCTCTACAGCGTTGTAGAGTACAGCATAGTAGAAAGAAAGATTCAAAGAAGCGCAAAAGATCAGCTCCGGTCATTCTATACACATATAACTTTACTGACTCTTTGATCATCTAAATGTTCGATACATGAATCACTTCAAAGCTTCTGCAGGCTTAAATGCTGAAATGTTTCAAGTTCTGACTGCTTCAAACTTGTTAAACTGGATGCAACCATAAATCCTAATCAGTACTCTTAAGTTTATTTTCTGTGAGAAAAGTGTTTGATAAAACTGCCAGTATCCAGTGCCTTGCAAAAATATTCATACCTCTTTTACTGTTTATGTCATAGACCTATTCAAAGTATTGCATAATGTTTAGGGAGAAGGAAATTTGTATGTCTATCAGCTTTGCACCTTATGCTGGGTTATCTCTCCAATCTTTGCACTTTTAGAGGTTTTGCACATTCTTCTTCGCAAAACAGCCCAAGCACAACGTGCCACAAATTCTAAATTAGATAGAACTCTGAACTTTGACAGAGCCACTACACTCGAATTTGCATTCCTCTGTCTCTGTACCAATTGTTTTGCTGCCTATAAAAGGTTTTCATATAGGATTGTTTAGATTGATCTGTCCCCTCATCAACTCTAACCAGTTTCAAAATCCCTGCTAAGGAAAAGTCTCTTAATTTCTCTCTTAAAATTCCAGTAGTTTACATTGACATTTGTGTTTTTACCTGAAAAACATGTTGAAATACTTATTTTTGATTCGATTAATAATGAAGATTCAATCTACAGTCACTGGGGTTTCATTAAACAAAGTAAAAACCCAATGGCATTGGTAGGTGAAACTGTATACCATTGGTTAGCTTGAAGCTAGACTGGGATGTGACGACCTCAGATATTAGACATATTGTGAATGTGTTTATGTAGCGCCCTCTGCAGGCGAAAGAGAATAGCTACAGCCGTACATGGTGAGTTTATTCATAGAAGGGATTTTGTTTTAATACACCGGCTATTAGATTAGCATTCACTACAGAGTAGTCTGCTGAATAACTGTTTCCTTCTATGTCGTGTATTTTTAATAATATCTTTAAAACATAAGTCCAAAGATTTTTCAGGAGTCACAGGAGAGGAGATATCGATCTCTTGCTCTTAAAAATTAACCTTTATTTTAGCTTTTAGGCTATAACGAGCTGTTCTTGGCAGTTAAAGCGCTTCCTGCCCAGGTCGCTAATCGAGCTAAGGTCATCACACAGCTAAGATCCTTAAAACAGCAGCTGCCGGGTGTGATAAACCGAAGCAGAATACATATTGTGGAGCGCTGACTTAATAAAGGCGGTGTTTTCACGGACAAAGTGGACATCTTGCGTTAGAATGAGTCCCGAAGCGGCGGATTATCCGGGTTATCATGCGGGTGAGCAAACGGTCACACGGCGGCGCGAGCAGAAAGCGCTGTGCTCATCATTACCGACAAACCAAGCGAGTCTTATCTTCGCCCCACATTAGAAAATTAACCATGGACGCCATACCTGCATAACTGGAGGGAGGATGCTTCGTCCATCCCCGGCGACGACATGGTTTGGTCTCTCCTGGACTGCCGGTGTCGTGTTCCTGCGTGATACTGAGTAATCAGGCAGACTCCCCCGGCAGCGTTCCAGGGCTGCTGTGGTCACCGTGCCTCTTTCAGGACTGTTTGAAAGAGGAAAGTAACGGAGACCACAAAAATGTTAACCAGATTATTCATTATTATGGTTTACACTTTATAAAGTAAAGGAAACTTGAATGGCGTTTATATACCGAGCTCTAGTGAAATAAGATGTCTTTGTGCAGTAAAAACTGAAACTATGTCAGTACTTTAACTTACCAGAAGGGGGCAGCAGAGACCACTGTTACATTTGATTATGTCTGTAGGTGGCGCATTTGAACTAAACATTTGTCCCACAGCAGACATGCTTATAACAGTGCGATTAATTATTTATTCAATAAAGTGCCCGTGTTGATTCACATTCTACGCTATTTTTGCACCAATATGTAATGTTACATTAATCAATATTTATTTATAGAGTCTCTTTTTAACAGGCACAGTCTGGCGATGCGTTTTACACAACTAAAATTCAACTGCTGAAATAAATTTCCCTCAATAATATGTGCAGTAGTTTGAAAAATTAAAGTGAACTCCAAATTATAAAAACTGTTTAAATAAGTTTGGAAAAAGAAGCAAAGGATAGTGAAAAGCACAATATATTAAAATTGCACCTGTTTATAAACCAGAACATAGAAAAAAATAAGAAAAAGCATATTAAGTGCTTTATGGTTAGATTTTGCAGTTAAAGTGTGTTTAGGTATATTTTTTTTATCCTTTTTATGGTCTCTTTTTTTTCTTTTTCTTTTTTTATTTCTACACCCATAGCTCTTAAATCCAGTTTCCCTTTAATTTTAGCTCTAATTTGAAAATAATACTTTTAATTGATTTTATTTTTCATCCATTTATTGTTTTTAAGGCAGCAAGCGAATCCCCATTAAGTATGCACAGAGGGGAAAAAAACAACTCAAGACGTAACCACGACATCGTAGTTTTATTTATTTACATCATATATACAATAGGTGCTGCAAACATAGCACAAGTACAGCACGTCCCCAAATGAAGATACTCTTACAGAGACATTCAATGTCTACAAAGTCCATTTGCACTGATTCAGAATTCTGAAGTCTTTTGTGCAAATCCGTACACATAATGACCCCCAGGGTCTTACAGGGCTGTTTCAGTAGCCCTTCATCATTCAATCCAGCGAGAGGACTAAATATTGAACGTATACATACATGCGGATTTAAGAAGAATACGACTGTCTAACATTGTCAACTTACACAAGACAACGGACCTGCGCGCAAAACTCAAGTATATAATACTTCATCAAACCACTTCAACAATAAGTTCTAAAGAACCAGTAATTCAACTTAAAAGTAATACATCAGAATAGCACGATTAAAGACTCCTCGTCGTTAAAGATGAGGGATCTTTAACTGCGGAGCTCTACCAGGGTCTCCACACAGCAACGCGGACTGGCTGCGGGCCTGACTGCGCTCGGCTGGCTGCTGACGCTGGCTGGCTCTCCAGGCTGGCACTGACGCAGGTTTTCAGGGTCAGGATTTTTTGATGGAGCAGAGGGAAAGCCCTGGCGTTATGGGCGCAACATTTCGGGCAGGTCGACGCGCTGTTCGCAGACATGGACTTCTGGACGAAGTCCTCGACTCGCTGGCGCGCTTCTTGCTCCAGGTTGGTTTTGGGGAGCAGAGCGGGGACGCGCTGGAGGCAGGCTTTGAAACCTTCTCTGTAGCTGTCTGCTGAACCTGAAAAGACGAATAAACGTGAGTTTTTATGTTCACAAATGGAGTCCGGGGCTTAAGTGCCGATTGAAACGATTTAGAGGCGCAGAATTCTTACTCACTTTTGACGTTAACAGGAGGAATGTCACTGAGGAACTTCACGGTCATTTCCAGGATGTCGGCTTTCTCCAGCTTGGAGTAGCGGGTTTTCTGTTCAGAAAAAAAAAACACAAAGGCGAATGTTAAACACGCAGAGTTCAAAGTTATCTTGAGTTTATGGAGCCACATTTTAACTTTGCTTATGATAAAATTAGAATAGAGAGGCTTACGTCTCTGCCTGTGAGCGGAAGAATGAGATTCTTCAAGTGGTTCAGGCTGTCGTTGATCCGGGCGCGCCTTCGTTTTTCCATCAGTGGTTTCATAGTCTGAAGAGAACACAGAGAGTTTTAGTTTACATTCATATGGCTAAAAATTGGAGCTGATCCCAAAAACAAAAACAAAACAGGCATTTAGCTTACCTTTCTCAAATCCAGAGCCTCTTTCCTTTTGGCCACAGTCAGCCTTGGAGAAAAAGACTGGAGAGCGTCATAGATCGTGTTTTGAGACATTTCTCAGTGTCGTCTTTGTACCACAGAAGCGTTCAAGAGCTAAATCGGGGAGGATGTGTCGCTAACGGACTGATGATTCGGTATTTATCCAAGTCCGCGGCGTCGGTTTCCGTGCGTCACGGCTACGCCCCCAAGCCGACTCAAACGATCCGGACTGGTCAGTATGCGACAAAATCAACACAAAAGCATTGGATTTAATAAGATAACCATCTGTTCACAGTTTATAAGGTATGTGAAAAAAATTGCGTGTCTGCAATTTGATCCACAGACATAAACCAAACAAAAGCTGCGTCAGAAAGCTGGAGAAATCAGTCCGTAAAGACGCACAGCATTGCAAATCATATGGTGGGTTATTTACCTACCAGAAAGTAATTTTCAAAACTCCCAAACAGACATCAACACCACTTTTTCTTTTTTGCTTAGTGGTTGAATTATTTTACGATTCATTCTTTGAACAAAAACTCTAATATTAGTGCGCAATTGCGCAACAAAGCACAGCTTTGGTGCTTCTCGAAGTTTGACATAAACAATAAGTAACTTGAGATAAAAAAAATTTAATTTGTGTATATGTATTTCCAAACAATATCTCTATAACACATAGATAAGAACGCTTTTGAATCGCTGGATGTCCTGGTGTAATTTGATTATAATTACGTTTAACCCTAAATGTTCCTTTTTGTGATCTTCTCTGGTCCTCTTTATAATATCAAAGTTTAAATAGTTCTATGGATTTTGAATGAAAATCCAGACCAAAGCAGGTTGCAGTACGTGCATCACTCACATAGGGGTCAGGTTTGTGTGTGTTCAGAAAATTATCCCCTCAAACACACACTTGTTCTCCGATCACACACCCAAGCCACGCTAGTTTTATATAACATCTGCTCCTATACTTTGACAACAAAAGCTTAGCATATCCATATGACGTTTTTATGCAGTTTTTGTCTGGAGGCTCGGGGGAGGGTCTCTACCTGTAGGGAGTGTCCGACTGCAGCTACCCCTTCAAGCAGAGGTGGGGGCCGAAAAATCGGGGGATAAAGTGGGGATGGGGGTGCTCGTTAACAACAGCTTTTGCTTAAAATAAAAATTACGCCATTTTGATTGTTTTTTTGTTTTGTATTTTTGTTTGTTTGTTTGTTTTTTTCCAGAGCTTGAATTTTGCGAAAGTTTAAGTCGAGTTTGACACGAAGCGTCCGTTGAGTACGCGTCGTTTCTCTTTCAATTCTCTGCAAACGACCATCTAAAATGTGCACCAATGTTTCTGGTTTTGAATTAAAAAAACTGAAGCGACATTGACAGCCCATCAAATGCCTCTGCACTCAGGGGAACCACGCGCGCAGCACGCGCCACGGGGACCAGATGGCTGTCTGTTACAAATCCCCGACCCCACCCTCACCCTGTAGCTCCATTTTATCACCACCATCTCTCCTCCCCCATTCATCTCCTGCGTAGTGGCTCTCGATCCCTCCGATTCTCATCCGAAGCAGTGGGACACGCGCGTGCACCTTCTCCTACAACCCCC